>NC_085009.1:6429343-6474343 GCF_963854185.1 Sardina pilchardus | reverse complement strand
GAGAAGTTAAAGCTGAGTCTCTCCCATTAACAGCAATATCATGTGCCAATATCTGTCTGGCCTGTGCTGATCAATCCAACCAGGTAGATGTGCCAGGTGTGAGGCTGTATGTATGATGTGCTTCACCACGGTTGATAGAAGCTAGTTCAAATTGGATGGGGAGTTGTATTGTTAGTGACAAAAGATAAAGGAACAGCAGCATGGCATACTGTATCTCGGTGTGTTTATGGGTAACAGAGGGAGATTAAGATGATGAGCCTGAAGATTGAATGATACATTTAGACAGTGAAGTTTGTGGCACTATGACTGACTGAAACTGACCAATAAACCCATCAGAGTGCATTGGATTATTCATAGACAGTCTGACATCAAACACAACAGGTAGAAGTTAGCATATGTTGCCTGTAAGGGATAACTTAGCTGGCTAGTATTTCAATAACCACAGAAGACTTGACAAAAAAAGCACGTGGGTGTGTACGGTAAGACTGTGGGTGGGCAGGCCCTACACTACCAACGGGAATAAAACTGGCTCCTCAAATAGCACTTAATGTCCAGACACATTTATACTCCTTTGTCCAGGAAGTGGGTGTGCCTGAAGACTTGAGTCAGAAACCCATCAAATAAACTGCCCGGGAACCAAATGGTTGCAGCTTGTGCGAGTGCCTGAGTATCTGGCCGTTCCCTCGGCTAAGTTCCCCGCCAACCTCGCCGACCCCCCCCCCCCCCCCCCCCGAAACCTCTGACTGACAGAGACGGCAATTACCATGTCACCGTCACGTCACCCACGGAGCTGCCCGTGAAGGCCGCTACCGCCGCCGCCGCAGCGCTTGGACGGCCCGTTCAAAGGAAGCGCGTCACGCTCGTCTCTCCTCACCCGCGCTCGGAATTTCATGGGAGTTGGTTCATGGGATTCGCAATGGTTTTAGCATTAGGCTGTGGCATTTGGGAACGTGCTCTTAGGGCTGTACTGTGCTGTGGTGATGGTGTGTGTGTGTGTGTGTGTGTGTGTGTGTTTCAGGACAGACTGGCTCTGAAGAGCTTCTTCCCTCTGGTGCCTGCAAGCCTACAAATGTCCCTCCTCACCTTACCGTCAGGTGTGTTGCTATCTCAGAATATATATCTCCCTTCTCGCATGCCAGCATGGACAATACTCTCTACCCCATACATTTACATCCTCATTCCTTTGGCAGTCTCAAACATGCCTCGTACCTTCCTTAGTCAAGTGTACGGTCAGAGGAAAATGCTTTAGATGTGCTCACTAAGAACAGAAACACATAGAATTAGCCCATTTCACAGTGTCCAGGTGTCTGGCCTAGTTGATGTCAATGATGCCTTAATTGGCAGGGTAAAACATCTTCCTGTTTCTGTCTTTCCTGTAGACTGAGCTGTTTCAGAGGAAGTTAGTTTACACAGTGGCGACATCTTGTGAAATGGGCTAATCCCTGCTGTGTTAATGAATGCACTGACCTAGCTGGACATCAGTATAGGGTTTATTCCACCTCTGACAGTCTTGCATCCCTGACTCTTCTCACTGATTCACCTTCTCGTACACCAAGTTGGTCATTCTCATCCGCTTCGTTGATTTCTTCATTTGTTCCTGATTGGCTGATCACTGACACCTGTGGCTTCGCCGGGTGCCCTGCGGACTCCTCACCTGTCCTGGGCGTGTCCTCAGAGGTTCCTCAGGGCGCGTGGCTGGAGCACCTGGTGGGGATCAGCGCTCAGCTCCAGCTGGCCAGCGCAGAGGCAGAGGGCCGCGGCGACAACGCAAGGCAAGAGACTTGAGGATTAGCATGCTCCCAAACTATGGCTAGCTCTGGCGCTAATGCTAACGCTAACTTTAGTGGGATATACTGTACGGTACATCTGACACAGCCCAACCTTTCTCTCTTTCTCTCTCTCTCTCTCTCTCATACACTTATTCCCAGTGTTTCATTCCAGCCCACACACACGCACACACACACACACAGACACATATGGTCGCACTCACACACATTCATGGTCACACACACACCCATGATCGCACACACTCATGATCACACTTCCACTCCCATTCCCACACACACACACACACACACACATACACACACTTATATAGTCACACTCACTCGTGGTCACTCACTTACTCACAGACAGACAGACAGACACACACACACACACACACACACACCCGGTGGCTTCTCTCCCTCCCCTGTGTGGCGGTGCGGCGGCGGCTGCTTGCTGAGGTCAGCCAGAATGCGGCGGGTCAGGAGGGAGGGAGCGGCTCCGCTCTGCTCCGCTCCGCTCTGCTCCGCTGCTGACTTCAAAAGTCTTCACCAAAACAAACAGCTGCAGGGGCCCCCGTCCTCCCCGTGTGTCTGGCTGGATTACTTCTCCTCCAGAAGCCCTCAATCAGCGGGATTAGCCCAGCACTGCTCACCCACCGGCCCCCGAGATGTTTGTGTGAGGCCTTCAGGACAGAGAGAGGGGTGCCGGTGGGGGGTGGGGGGCGGATTTACGCTCTACAACGCAACAGTGAATACTCTCGGACACACTTTGTGTGAGGTGGCCGACGGCGAAATGTGCGCAATGCTTTATGTGCGAGGATAGTACCGAGTGTACATTTTGTATTTGTGTTTTGTGTTTTGCAACTCGGGGGGGTAAGATTCATGCGCTGTCACCAACTGGCCCGAGATGTTTGTGAGGCCTTCAGTACAGAGGGAGGGATGGAGCAAATGCATGAAAGAGTGAGAGTAGGAGAGAGGAAAGATAGAGTGAGAGAAGGAGAGAGGAAAGATAGAGAGAAGGGGATAGAGGAGTAAGAGTGAGAGAAGAAGAGAGGAAAGAGTGAGAGAAAGAGAGAGGAAAGAGAGTGAGAGAAGGGGATACAGTAGAGAGGTAAGAGTGAGAAAGGGAGGGAGAATCCAGAGGCCTTTTTCTCCGGCTACTTGTTGACTTTCTTTCTCCCTCTTTTTCCCCCTTAAATCTCCACGGCTTAATTGAGGGGTATGGGAGGATGAAGTCACGAGAGCTGGGCCCCAGCTGTCAGTGATTAGCAGCCACGGCAGCCATCGAAACACTACTGACCGAGCGTCAGGAACTTCAGACACTCTCTCTCTCTCTTTCTCTCTCTGTCTGTCTGTGTGTGTGTCCAAAGTCAGTGATATGGCCAACACAACTGTTGTTTACGTGGTGTTTTTTTTGTCACGCTCTTGCCCTTGTCGACCTCTGCGGACAGCCACTCTGTTCTATTCGTGAATATTTCACTGTGCCGTGTGTATTTTGGGCTGGCGTGTGGACTACGAAATGACGTTGGTACACATATGCTGCACGCATTTGGTGTGTGTGTGTGTGTGTGTGTGTGTGTGTGTGTGTGTGTGTGTGTCTAATCCATCTCTCGTGTGGGTGCAGTGGCTCCGTGTTTGAGGTGTGGTTCCTGCTGCTCCAGGGCGGAGACTGGGTGGATGTGGCGGCTCAGTTGCTGGCCTCGGCTCAGACCCACGCCGCCTCTTCTTCCTCCTCCTCCTCTTCTTCCTCTGAGTCCAAGAGCCGGGCCCTGCTGTGGCTGCTGACGTTCTTCTACCACCCCACCAACAGAGGGCACCAGAGGACACAACAGTGGGTAGGTCTCAGAAAGACAGAGAGAAAGAGTGTGTGTGTGTGTGTGTGTGTGTGTGTGTGTGTGTGTGTGTTGGGAGCCTCTTCGGTTTGGAGAACATTTGCAAAGCATTACAAAGAGGGTCATCGAAAGTTCAAAGATTCAAAAGTTTGAAGCAAATAACCACATGGCTGGTAGGAGCAGCAGGTGTGTCTGGACTGAAGCTCCAGCCGACAAATGTGAGAGACAGACTGTGTGTTAGAGTGTGTTTGTGAGAGTGAGTGTGTGTGTGTGTTTTTATGGGAACGATTGTGTGTATGACCAAGTGAGTGTGTGTGTGTGTGTGTGTGTGTGAGTTTGTGTGTTTTTATGAGAGAGTGAGTGTGTGTGTGTGTGTGTGTGTGTGTGCGTGCGCTTGTACTTTGGGTAGCTGATGAGCAGGATGTGCTCGTTGACCCCGGGCCAAGTGCGTACGCTCTGGTATGTGTACTGGGCAGCAGCCGCACTTCCAGAGGTCAACATCGCGAACGCGGTAATGCCTCACAGCTCTTCCTGATTCAAGTGAACAAGTGTGTGCTCAGTTCTGCTCTGCTCTGCTCCCTAGCCAAATCAACCCGCCGAGTGAACCATCGCAGCCTCTCAGACATAACAAATAACAACATAGACAAAACAACGACAACGTTCATCAATAGGTTGCTAGAAGATGGTTTGACTTTCTATTTTGAAATTGTTTATAGACAGTGTGCCTTTGCAGGTGTCAGACTTTACATTGGATCGTGTCATTGTGTTTGCCCAGCTCAGAATAGATCTGCTTCTGTAAACCAGGTGTTTGCAGTTCTTAATGGATGGATGATTGATCTGGTCCCCTGTGTGTGTGTCTGTGTCCAGGAGTGTGTGCAGCAGGTCTGGGGTGACCTGAGAGGTGTGTGTCTGAGTCCAGCGCCTTCTCCTCCTCCTTCTCATGCGCTGGACGCCGTGGCCGAATCACTCCTCTCCCGCGTCTCCTCCAGACTGGCCCTGCGCCTCCTCCTCAGCCTCGCCGTCTTCTCCCCGGCGCCGGGCGACGCCACCGCCGTGCAGCTCATTCAGAAGGTGAGGACAGCAGCCACGCAGGGTTTTTAAAGCTTCACTTCTACCATGACAGAGCACCATGTTTGATTTGCATTGAGCTCAATGAGCAACAAACAGGCTAATAGGCCTACTGGAAAAAGCACCATGCCAATCTCTAGCTATGGTGAAGGGTATGTGATGATGTGGGGCTATTTTAATTCCAACGGCCAAGGGAACTTTATCAGGATGCATAATATCCTGGATCCATGAAATAGCTGGCCTTAAAAAATAAAAATCTGCCTGCCCCTATGTTAACCCTATGTGTTAAATTCCCATATGTAGGGTTACATAGGGGGTCAAATACTTCCTTCCCCCTAGCATTTAGGAAGGACATTTATTTATTTACGATACATTCTTCAATCACAAAGAAAATTGGTGTACTTAGCGGTTTTATTTTTACTCATTTTTAGGCAACTTTAGCATGGTATCAAATACAATTTCTCCCCACTGTACGTAGAACATCCCGATATACAGAGAACCCCTATACACCTACTGTATACATAGAGAATCTCTATTCACTTATGTCACGTGACCGCCATTCTCAGGCTGAGGTGGTGAACCTGCGGTTACTCTACATTTACTTACAGTGTCATATAAAACTTGAGCTTCTTTAATAACACTCCTAGTGACTTACCAAAAACAAATCGAGTCTTCACTTTTAATGTTCATGACGATGGATGTCGATAAGTGGGCTAATGTTGGGTCCTGACTGAGATAAGTATAAAAGGACATATTAATTGGATAGAGGGCAGCCTCACCACAGATACTGTAGCGCAGGTAAGAGAATGATTGATGTGCTATCTCGGCTAAATGTCAAAATACGGTCAAACATCACACTTTAGTTTGGCAATCCACTGCCGATGGATGTCTGTGTCTCTTGGGAAACAATGACGAAATAGTTCTTAGTTCCATCGATGCTGAGAAATACACAGCAATAAGCCATCACTCCACTCACTCACAGCAACATAGAGAATCCCTACAGAAAACCCTGTACTGTACACCTATATATACACAGAGAACCCCTATACCCCTATACACAGAGAACCCAAGTACTGATAAAAGTGTGCAGTTGCACAGTACAGTGAGTCACTTCAGTTGGCAGCAGGCAGGACCGCAGGCTTTTACCGTCTAGACTGTAACAGTGTGCCAGAGTAGTTCTGGCTTGACTTTGTGTTTTTGTGTCCAAAGGCACTATGTATGCAGTGCCTAATGAAGTACAATATGTTATTTTGCACATTTCTACATCTCAGGGTTAGATTCAAGGCCAGTTAGGCAGTGTGCCTAGATGCCTATAGCAGTATTAAGATGCTTATAGTAGAAATAATTATATATCTTTGGAGCGATCCAATGACCTCTATCAATTCTAAAGAAATGAAGGACGAAAATAAAGACAATGGGTGTCATAGAAGTAGTATGACAACATACGACTTAAACATTTAAATTGTGTAAAAAGTTCATCAGACTCCAGTAATATTCTATCGAAATGTTCTCAACTGAATAGCTTTACTGTTTACTGTACAAATCCTTTGCCAGTTCCAAAAGCAGGAAGAGGAAATCACCCCACTGATGAAAGGTGGCTGAAGCGTTCAGATCACTATTTCACCATCATGACAGACATAAATTTGGACTCGGGACATTCATGGCTGCGGTCAGACAACGTGCAAAACCCGAATTGAAAACATTTTTATAGGGCTTATCGGTGAGTGTACCTCAAGGAAATAACTCGTCTGACCGCAAGACCACAAAAGCTGACGTAGAGCTGTTCTCCAAGAGTTCACCGTGAGAGGTGAAACACAGTGAACGTGTTCCAGTGGTGAAAATAGAACACCTCAGAATGGCGCAAACAAGATGACCATGACCACATTATTTCAGTCAAACACAGTAACAAGGCGCAATGTTTTTTAAAACAAAGCGACTAACACCTTCACTTACTAATGATGGTGCAATGTCTGTTAGTACTGTACAGTATGTCGGTACTCCCAAATGAGTGTACTTCTTTGAAGTTGGTCCAAAGTTTAGCCCACTTACGACTTTGTTCTTTTATTGCTAACTTTGGCGAGGCATTGCTATTTTTTTTAATATGATCTAATGTGCACAAACACTGTTATTGTGTATTGTCAAGAGTAATACTGAATATCCAATAAACATAATTGACAAAAAAAAAGACTGGAGTGAACACATTTACTTTGTACTAGTGTTAGAACATTGCGTTACACACTAAAAGTAGCTCAAATCGATTAAAAGGCCAGTAGTGAAGCATAATGGATGTGTGTCATGTCCTTGACTGCATTTCTGGTCTTTTTCAGCCAGAGGTCGATAGAGACTTCTCCCACGTTGTGTATATTAGACTGAAATCCCCCTCACCACAGTACTGCTGTCTCACTCTTACTTGGTATCTTTTGTCGTCTCCTCGATAATGTTCCCGTTGCTGCCAACTGTAAGCTGAGCCCAGTGCAAGGCCACAGGGGAAGACACACCAAACGTGGCACGTACAAGTCATAATTACCGATGTTGTTACCATGTTGTAACTACAGGGCGTACGGAGATGTCGCGTAGTTCTTGTTCTGGGCGTTGGGCCCTTCTGAGAAGCAGCCATTTGCCTTAAAATAGCCTGTTTGCTTTCCATTGCAGATGTCAGTGAAGAAGAGGGAGGCGGACGACGAAGAGGAGGAGGAGGAGGAGGAGGCAGTGAGTCTGAGACGGGAGGCAGAGTGTCTCCTGGCTGCCGTTGCGGAGCACAGACTAAATAGCGACACCTTGGCGAGTGCCAGGGTTCAGGCGAGGTTGAGGACACTCGAGGACACCCTCTGGAATGCATTGTGTGTGTGAGGCGAGAGAGCGAGCGAGCGAGAGCGAGAGCGAGAAGAACGAGCGTGAGTGGGAGCGTGGGCGCCAGCGCCAGCATGCAGCGCGTAAACATGCCCCGTGCCCCCCGGAGAAAAAAAAAAACGGGAGAGTAATTTATTGCGGCGCGAGATTCCTGCCGGGAGGGTCGAGGTGCGTTGTGAAATACAGTCGGGTAGTAAAATGAGGGAGGGTTCCTAAGGAGCTGAACCATCTGCCTGTCCTGGTGTCAGGTGATGTGTGTGTTCACACTGTGTGTGTTGTGTGAAGTTGGGTACTGGAATTTTCACTATTCTATAGGGCCTTTGTTCGGGGTCTGGTTGTTAGTGTGGTAAAAAAAGATTCCAAAGAAGATGTTTTTGTTGTTTTTTTTGTACAAAACGTATTTATTTGAACAGTGTTTTCCATTGTGTTTGTCCCACAAGTAGTAATACAAAAATAAACTAAATTGAAATTGAGCTCTTTTCACAGTTGGTTTGATTTCTTTCCCCCGCTGTTTAATGTCGACGCGAGTGCGCCTCGGAGCGGAGCTGAAGTCTGCGACGTTTCCATCGCTCCCCGCCTGCCGCAGGTCTCCGGAGGGCCGTCTGTGGAGAGGGGAGAGAAGGACACATAAATCAGGCCGTGGACGCTGCCAGCGCTGCTATCAGCGGCTCCTCCGCGAGGGCTTTTCCCAGCGTGGACAAGTCGCTCCTGCTGGCAGCTCTCGCCATGTCCCACTTAAACACACACACACACACAGACGCTCACACACACACACACACACCTGGCAACACATCTTCCGAACGCTCATTCCTCTGCGTCAAACATGAACACATGTAAACACGTTCAAACACTTATAAGGACATATTTGACTGAAATGTTTTGCTGCATTGAACTGTCACGTTCCCAAAAGCACGCTCCAGCTGTGGGAACAAAGGGTCACACAGAAAAAAAACGTGACACATTTCCTCACGGCACAGCTTGCGTGCTCGTCGATGTCGATTCTTCTGGAGCCGGGGCTGGTCAGGGGTCGGGGGTCAGGGTTTGGGGCGAGGCTCCTGTTCCTGCTGAACTGAGCCAGTGGTTTGGGGAGAACTGTAATCAGCTCAGTAGGCACAGGAGACCCAGTCCTACTGTGATGTCCACTCCCCAGCGCCGCGCCGTGCCACGGCCTCCCGGTCTCGGCAGGTCACTCGTCCAGTACACCACAACACAACATGGCACGACACACACAAGCAAAACTAATGCTAGTCTACATACAGTATGTCTGCATAATTCATATTCTATACATCGATCTTTCAATATTCTCTTAATTACCATTCCACCTTTTTATTGGTTACTTGTGCCTACAAGACGTTTTGAACTCCCTACATTTGATTTTACAAGTACTGTAATTGACTGGTATGTGAGTCGTATTGAAAGCCATCATTCATTCATTCATTCAACCATTCAACCATTAATTCTCTGAAGTTTTTTGAGGGTAGTCCTCATGTAAAGTGAAGCCAAGATTCCAATAACACCAAAACAGCATGAAAATGCACAGTGCCCATCTCACAGCTGCCTGGAGTTTGTTTCCCTAAGCAGACGCGCTGTGGTATGTGGAAGAAGGTCTCTGTCAGCGGCAGGGCAGGTGGGGTAACTATCGGACACGACGAGACACGCGGTGTGCGAGATGCGTGCGGCAGGTGTTTTCATGGACAAACGCGTTGAGACAACAGATTAAGACGAGAAGACAAGATAATGAAGTGAGAAGGAATAATGCACTGAACGGTGCTCATGCAGCAATCTCACTAGCAGCTCCCCCCTATCCCCTATCCCCCTCACACACACACACACACACACACACACACACACACACCTGAGGTCTCCACAGACTTTCAAAACGATCACACTGAGCATTGTCGCCCCCGAATGGAGCTGACAGGCCTCATGCTTGGCTATGCGAGGCCAGACTAATTGGCTCTGTCAGGAGGCTGGAGACGGATCTGCCGTGACACATACCACAGGCCCCGCTGCGTCGCACCTGGCTGCACCACAATGCTACCTGACAATCCTCGACGAGGAGCAGCAGCGCGGCGGAGGTGGGGCGCTTGTTCTTTTCTCCCCCCCACACACACACTCCTCGTCTTCTTTTCTGCGAGACGCGGTTGCATGTGTTCGCATGACACAGACCACAGGGTTGACGTTTCACACACTTTGTGGCGCAAAGAAAATAGTAGACGTGCAAGAAACTAAACATGTTACTGAAGCAAACTCAAATCACAGTGTTTCCATGGATGGAACAGTGAAGGGAAAGAAGGCAGTCGAAAGAAAGGACTGGGGGGTCGGTCGTTATCCAGAGTTTTCTAGAGTTTTCTAAGCCTAAGCAAGGCGTTATCAGTGCTCATCTAGACTTGTTCTAGTGTGTGGACTTGTTTTATGTGGTAGACCTACAGTTAAATCCCTTCAGGTCTTGCCCTCTGTGAGCAGGGCGGTAGGCGGGAGGTTGTTGTTGTTGGCGGCGGCCGCGTGATGGGGCTCTGGTTCTCATCCTCCTCAGAGGCAGAACTTAGCCACTGTGAACAAAGAGGAGCTAAATCACTGTTCACCAATCAGCTAAGCTCTGCACCTGCTTGGAGTTGTTTTTTTTTTTCGTGCGTCCTCCTCTTTTTTCCTCTCTCTCTTCGGTCTCTTCATCCCTCTCTCTCTCTCGCTCTCTCCCTCTTGTCATCTGTCATCCATTTCACACCAAACTAACACATCAACATCCGTGTAGGTCGCAGGTTTTTCTTCCCCCCATTACTTCTCCTTCCTTCTACAAAGACCCCCCGCCCCCCCACCAGCGGAAAAGTCCCACTGAGATCTTCCACGTTTTCCAACCCCACCACCACCCCCCCTTTTTGCGATGGTACCCCCCCCCCCCCTCGGTTTCCATGACAACCGCCAGGGCCGTGGCAGTGTGGTAATCCCTGGCAATGTGATTTTTATCTTAAGTCACAAATCATCACGCCAGGAACCCACACAGCCACGACATGAAAGGCGAACCTGCGGATCCACTCGCCCGCCCACCCCTCCACCATCTCCACCACCACCTCCACCCTCTCCACCCTCCCCTCCCTAGCAGCTCCTCTCGTCCCTCCCTGGGCCTCTCCTTCGATTCTCCACGCTCGGCTACACCGGGGATATGTCCCTCATTAAGGGGATCAGGAGGGATTCCAGAGGCATGTGTAGAGAAAGAAGGAAAAGAAGAAAAGAACAGAAAAAGAAAAAGGAAAAGAAAGACAAACCTATCCCCGGCCTTATAAGGTAATAGTTTCCTGATACTCCTGATACAACAGGCAAAAAAAAGCCAAAAGACTTTCGACGGCGCTCCTGACAGACTACCGGAGTTTTATTTGTGTCTGTGAGGTAGAGAGGGTCACGTCGGTGCCGGCAGGCTGTGGTATTGACACGTTACAGGCTTTGCGTCTCCTATTTTTAATCAGTATCGTGATGGCGGCGACAATTTAAAGCCTGCGCCACCGAGAACAAACATCCGCAGTGGCGACAGCGGTGGTGGTGGTGTCCAGACTCGCCGGGAGATAAAGCACCACGTGAAGACACAAATGGTCTGTCGGTGGTGGTGGTGGAGGGGTGAGGAGGTCTGGGTGCTATGTGTGTGTGTGTGTGTGTTTGTGTGTGCTGAGGGGGGGGTGAAGTGATTTATCAGTCCCTGGGTAGACAGAGGAAGCGTTCTGGCCTGGAACATCAGCCTGCCACCGGACCTCCCTCCCCTCGTCCTCCCCTCCCCTCCCCGCTCCTCCTCGCCGCACACATAAAGCTGTCTTGTTTGTGGATAAAAGCGGCCCGGGTCTCGGCTGGTCCTCAACAAAGCTTTTGTCACAGCGGCGTTTTAATGGATTTATCGGACAGGCCCAGCGGTGGCCATATGTCCTACGCAGCTCCGAGGGTGACAGCCATTTAATAGGTTTCCCACAAATACAATCCTGTTTGCCACCACCTCCAAACACACACACACACACACACACACACACACGCACGCACTCCTCCCTCTATACACAAATCCTATGTGTGGCATGAATGGTGCTAAATTAGCGGGGGCGATTTGTGAGCATGAAAGAGATACCTTGTATTTACCACTTCTCTCTTCCACTCCACACAAACAATAGATCATTCCATCATGCCAGCCACAGAAACCCCAGGAGCCATAACTCAACTCTGATTGCCTTTGCCCCTTAGTGTAGAGAGAGTAAACACAACGAGGCTTAGTGCAAATGCATGGGTAGATGTTTTTTCTGGTGTTTTCAAATAGCGTTTTTTTTGTAATGGGGAGGTGGTGGTGGTAGGGGGGGCAGGCTTCAGTATTTGAGGAACACATTCCTAAATGAGTTTTGTTTGAGAGAGCACATTCCTGAATTCCTCCTCTTACAAACACAACATGACAGGCTTTCTAGTGCAATGGCAGGAAAAAGTCTCTCCCCCCCCCCCAACACACATACACACACACACACACACTCCCACTCTCTCTCTTTCTCTCTCAACCTCTCTCGGATACTAGTCCACTTTTCAGTTAGTTTATTTATGAACTAAACAAAGAAGAAACAATCTAGATGTTTCCTAAAGTAATCCATGCTTACATGAGACTACCTAACAACTGCAACATCCACACACACAGACAGACACACACACACACACACACACACACACACACAGTCAGCTGTGGTCCAGCGCTCCCTGTCCAAGGCGTTCCCCACTCTGCTGGTCTGATGCTGGTCCAGAGGCCGCTCTTACGCAACGCAAGGTGAGGGCAGGAAGAGCGCTGGATTATCCTTCTGGCCCTCTGGCCCTGGACACCGCAGGACAGTCTCTCACGTCCACGCAGCGTCCGGCCTAACGGCCCAGCTCTAAACATTCTGTTCTTCCAGGGCCTCCTCTCTCTCTCTCTCTCTCTCTCTCTCTCTCTCTCTCTCTCTCTCTCTCTCTCTCTCTCAGTCAGGGGGGGTTTTCCATGCATGACTTTTTTCCACCTTCAACTTTTCCTTAGCAACTGGCATTTACACGCTTCCAGACTATTCCACTGGCGATGTTTCTGGGATGCACACATGGGTTGGCGAATAACGAAGAACTAAAGAGCGAAGAACTGTGCGATCTGTTGTATTTCTCCATGGCAAGACCAAAGCCACTGACCCATCAGTAAACCTATTGAGGTCAGTGGACCAGGCATTAATACGCCTCCATGTTAATTTTAGCAACAGTGCTTAATTAGCAGGAGAGCGGTGAGCACCCAGGTCCTGCAGACCGCATGCTCCCTCACAGGAAGAGGCGAGTCATTCACCCTGAACATGAATGAGAACTACAACAGATGAGACTGTGAGTGCTAGAACAGCATCTGTTTATCTGTCTATCTGTCTTAATGCATGGAAAATGTACATTCCTTTCTTATCTCTTCCCATACTGTGACTATATCTACAGTAGATCTATAGCTACAGTGTTTCTCCCACTGACGATGCCCTTTGCCCCCCCGGATCAGACAGAGCACCTGTGGTGTGTGGAAGAGGAAGTCCTCCCCTCTCCTCCGTCTCTCGGGGGTCGGAGGTCACAGGATCATCTCGGACACCACGGCGAGGGCGGCCGGGTCCATGTGCTCCTGGGTCCGAGAGAAGCAGCGGCGGGCCAGAGCCTGCTGACCACTGTCCTCCTGCAGCATCAGCTCCCCGTACAGGTACACACCCATGGCCTACACACACACACACACACACACACACACACACACACACACAGAGTTATATTATAAATACACAAATAGTGTTTCTCCAAAAATGCTATAACCACAAACACATGACAGATCTTCACACTTAACTTCTGTACCATTATGTCTCTAAGCAGAAATCGCTATGCACAGACAATACAAACAGCTACAAAACATACAACATACAAAAACTAACCACCACACCCTGCATTTAGTTCATTGTACATCATTTTTATGAGGCTAGTTTTTGATTACCATTATGTTTCTGTCCAGAACACGAATACATGATTTAAATGATACTGTATCAAAAATACTTATATGCACAATATCAAATCTGAAGTCATATTTCATGTAAAGGCTGATGTGATTAACAGTGAATTTATCTTGTGAAATTAGAGTACACTTTGTAAGCACTGATTTGGATGTCTTATTGCATTATCGAGGATTTATGTTCATAAATTACATCTCTGGGGCCAATTCCAGAGCACTTACTTGTGCAAATGTATTGTTTTGTGGAATTAGAGGTTACAAAATCCACACAGAAACAAATCCATTTGCCATGAAAACATTTCCATATTCAAGTAGGGCTTTGTAGGAATGTCATTTTCAAAAAGAAAAATCTCCTCTCTGTCAGATTATCAACAGTACACTGGAACTTACAGGGAAGTCCACTCTTTTCTGCTGGATATGTTCATCGATGTGTCAGAGGGACATTCCGGTCTCCAGAGCATGTTAAGTTAGCCAAGCGTTGTTAAGAGTGTGTGTGTGTATGTGAGAGAGTGTGAGAGAGAGAGACCGTGTGAGTCAGTGTGTGTGTGTGTGTGTGTGTGTGTGTGTGTGTGTGTGTGTGTGTGTGTGTGTGTGTGTGTGTGTGTGTGTGTGTGTGTGTGTCTGTGTGTGTGTCTGTGTGTGTGTGTCTGTGTGTGTGTGTGCGTGCGTGCTTGCATGCATAAGTGTGTGGCGTGGGTTTGTTTACCTGGTTGTCAATCAAGAAGTCCTCCACATCCTTGTAGGCTGCGCTGTGCTTGTGCTTGACCACCAGCTCGCACCAGCGATGCTTGACCTGATCAACAAAAACAAAAAAACAAACAAACACCGTCACAAACAAGCTCCACCACTCACCACCGTCTTCTCCTATTTCCCTCAAGCATGGCGAAGCCGGGACAGCGGGCATCGGGGCAGAAACAGGCCGTTCCAAACAATGTACGTGGTGTGAGAGTGTGAGTCCTTGCCGGCACCACAAGCTGGATCATTGGTGGGCTGACCGGTCAGATGACGCCGCTGGCTGTTTTGCGGGCATCAATGAGGGCACTGTTGGACCAGCGGCCCCTGGGAACATCAGAGATTGCCTCTGCCCTGACCCCACCCACCCACGCTTCTCAGACCTCCATCCCTCTCTCCATCTCGCCCCCTCTCTCTCTCTCTCTCTCTCTCTCTTTCTCCTTCTTTTCTCTCTCTCCTTCTATTGTCTGGGCAATTGTCAACATCGCCATTACATTCCGACTGACCTCCGAGAAATGCAGGGGTGCCAAGGGGGGTTTTTTTTCCGAGGGGCTACCACAAACTCATTCCAGATGAAGGGAAGTCTGACCACTTTTTTGTTATGCACAGCTTTGTCTGAACAAAAGCAAAACAATGCAATTTCAACAGAGGGATGAAAAAGCTGTGTGTAGGACTTTTTATATTCTTTAGCCTGAATGCGCTTTCAATCATTTGCGATGCCTCCAGAGAGAGTCAACCTAATGGCCTTGCGGCTGCTAGCATCAAACCCAATCAGTCAAGGTACATGGAAACTGAAAACAGTTACAGCGTTCTACGAGTTTATGTCGCCCTCCATGACAGCCGCCAGTCTGCCAGTCAGCGAGTTTCATTAAAAGCCCTGGAGAGACTTGGCTAATATGGACAGCGTTTATCTCCAGATCCCAACTCAAGTATGGGCACTGCATCTCTGCTCATCCACAGACTGATCCGTGGGATCGCTGTGTCTTCCTGTGAAGTTCAGCTCCCTCGGTTTGCACTTCCAGTCCTCCACATGAACTCCCTCCCTCAGAGTCATTCTCCAGCCCACCCACTGTGCCCCCGTCAATAGCAGCCATGCAGTGTAGCCCTGAATGAGTTGCACAGAGTCTCCGCTCTCTCTAGCCTGGCTAACGCCTACCACTTCTCAAATGAGACGTGGTCTGGCAACCAGACGTTCATTTTCTCGTCTTTGAAAAAAAATGCTCAGATCTGTTCATTGGGCGCCACGGATGTCTATCAAATGCGTCTGTGCATAGCTCATCATGGTCTTGCTTTCCCCGCTGTTCTGTGATTGGTCCCCTATCTCAGGCAAAAAATGAGGGCGGTAGCTTCCAGACTGCCTTAGCAGCGTGAATGAAATCATGCAAGGCAGGATAGGAACACCCAGGCTATGCTCTCTCTCTCCTTAAGCAGTTCCATAACTGTAAAACTGCTTACAAAACTTCAATGGGTCCGGTGAGTCTGTCAGCTTCTTACAGAAGTGCTAAAGGCTGTAACAAGCACCTCCAATGTGTGGTCTACAATCACCTTAAAAAGCAAAGGCAAGTTGAGAAAGTGTTATTCTCCAACCTCAAATTTCTATCTCGCATTGGCTGTCTAGCCAAAAGGAAACTTGGCAATGCTACTGAAAAGTTGACTCCTTTGTATAACTTATTGCGAGTTTTGCAATCCACCTCACTTGTGACTTGCTTTAGACAAAAGCATCTGCCAAGAAGTATGAATGCAGTGTAAACGTTTCATTGTTTTCACATTTCTATATTCCTAAAACGTCATTTTGACACACAGCATGCTGTTCTGAAGATTAAGGCACAGAGGAATATTAAGGGTTGTGTGGTGTCTTCTGCCGAGGTCAGCAGTGTGTGTGTGTGTGTGTGTGTGTGTGTGTGTGTGTGTGTGTGTGTGTGTGTATGATGTGTGCATTTGTCAAAGCTGGTTTCTTGCTCTTTGCTCTTTGCAATGAGCCACTCTTTCTCTCTCTCTCTCTCTCTCTCTCTCCTGCTCTCTCTCTCTTTGTGTGTGTGTGTTTGTGTGTGTGTGTGTGTTTGTCTCTTAATGGCTTCTGGGTCCAGGACCCGGAGTCTTAACGAAGACGAGGGCGTGTTTGTTCCCCTCCATTAGCCGTCTGATGGCGGGAGCAATTTCTCTGTAATGTTCTGCTGATACTAGCCGTCTGCATGGCTTATTTACTCCCCCATAAATAAACATTAGTGTGCTGGGCCTTGGCTGAACTCTAGAAGAATCTCTCGCTCCAGCCTAGAAGGGCTGAGGGTGGGTGAGGGCAGGGTGGGGGTTTTGTTCAGAGATCCCGTGACGGAGCTTGAAGGTGATGTGAACGTACCGAGGTCCTCGGTGCATGGGTTCCGGCTGGTATGTGTGGCATGGCAGAGACCAGTCTGCCACCGCCGCGGGCACCCATGACGCAGTCACCTTGTGTGCAAACGGCTGTTTTGACGTAGGCTTCAAAAGGGGCACTGTCTTGCAGTCGGCCCAGGGGAAATTTGATGACAATGGCCGTCTGTCTGTCTGTGTGGAGTTCAAATTAAAGTATGAAGCCAGACATTTTGCTCATTTAACGGTGACATCTGTTTGTCCAACAGATTTGTCATCTAATAGCATTGCAGTGATGTCATTCATTTTTACTGGTTACTGACATATAGCGTCTTGAAATGGAGAAAAAGCAGTAACTAACAGAGCGCGCAAGACAGACACTGTCCATAACTCTGCGGACATCAGACATTCAGTAACAACCACACGTAACTCAAAACATCCGTTCTTCCAAGGGGAGAACAACAGATTTGCTAACTGTAGCAACACAGGCCTTCCAACTGTTTACTGGCAAAGCTCAGCCATCAATCACTGTCACGTCCAAAGACACTGCGTTCAACCTTTTTTGTCACGTCTTGTTCAGGCAAACCATCATTCGTATTTTGTGGGATTTTCCCCCGGCTTTTCAAACCGCGCCGAAATGTGAGCCTGCTAACCACACAAAAGCAACATGAAGGGAAGGAATAAAACAGCTAGCAACAAAACATAACTATTATTTACATGTCATGCGTCCTTCCGTCTTTGACGGGATTACTCCCCCTGAAGAGGTCCCTCAAGTTCTCTTCCTCTGTCCTTTTGATCCGCCTCATCATAGATTTGTTGTATTTGTACTAACTACTCTTTCTCTCTCTTGCCTCCTCCTTTTCCTCCTCTCCTCTCCTCTCCTCCTCTCCTCTCCTCCCTTTTCCCACCCACACTTTGCATTCTTCCCCTCCGGCCCATGTGAAGTGCGGGGCACACGGGCGCTTGGCAGACGCCCTGGTGTATTAAACTCGCACATGGAACGAGATGAAACGAAAACAAGCTCGGGTGCCACACACAGACAAGACAGAGCGCTGAGCGAGACCAAGAGCACATGGAGCTGGGTTTTTTTTTTTTTTTTTTTACCCAGAATGCCACCGGGAGTGAGAGGGGGCAACTAAGGACATGGTCCCCACCTCCCTGCCTCCCCCTACACAGACAGGCACACACACACACTCACACACACACACACGTAATTACTCCAAGAGACAGAGGAAGGAAAAAAATAGACTGAGGGCATTTGAAAGAGGATAATGTCTGAAGTTGCCAGGTTGCAAACCTCATCTGGTGAACTAAAGATGGGTACAATGCTGGTTTGAACAACACATTATTCACCATTTGTATGCACAATGCAAGATGTTGGTGTCTCACACTCCAGATTTTAACAGTATAATAATTACACAACAGAAAGTTGTCCTTTCAGTCTTTCAGTATAAAATATTCATAGAACATAATTCCCTGCTAAACAGCACAAAGGAGTTTTGGTCTGAAAATAGTGCTATTTGCTTAAAGGTATGCAAAACACTGACCAATAACAGCCGCAGGCACTGATATAAGATTGTTAAATTTATATTTATTCATTTAGCAGACGCTTCCATCCAAAGTGACTTACATGTCAATTACAGGGCCATTGTCCCTGGAGCTAAAGCAACACTAAAGAGTTTTTTGTACCTTAAAATAATGATTACCAAATAATCAGTGGTTCATCAACTCGTAACAGGGTGAATGGCACTTCTGCATTCGCTTCACAGCCCTCTATCGGCTATAACCAGATCGGGTAGCGCATCTGTAGTTAGATGGAATGAGACATAAGAAACTACCATTTGACTTGCTTCGATGTTGCAATACATCACACTTCCATAAAATTATGCAACATACTCTGCCTTGTCTGTGGACATCGTTATTAGCTGAATAAACAAATAACGTGCGTGTGACAGAGGAAAAGTGTTTTAGTGTCGCTTTAAGTGCCTTGCTCAAGGGCACAACAGGAATTGAACCCACAACTTTTCAGGGTACTGCACGTTGGCCCAGCTCCTTAACCATTATGCTACCACCGCCCCCCAATTTAGCATGCTAACTACTGTAACAGTTGGTAATATAATGCAGTGAATGCTCTCACTTTTTTCATGTGGTATCCTGGACAACAGACCTGCGACGTAGAGCTTTAGCTACTGAGAGAGACAGGGGTGGTCATCTGCCATTCACATGACCATGTACCATCAAAATGACTTAGAAAATAATACAGGAAAAAAGGGTAGAATTACTGCATGGTGTTGATTCAACATTCAGTGATCGAGAGACCAGTGTTAGGGGCCATTCAAACATATCAGTGGGTGGACAGGTCTCATTACAGGTTATTGATTCGTGGTTACAAGTGTCATGTAGTTGACTTTTAAATACTTCAGTTTATGAGCAATTAGTCCACAAATGGCGCTTTAATTACGCTTGACACTTATCAGAAGTTTGACCTCCGGCAATAGACAGAAGGTGTGTCAATCCCCTCTTATTCCAACCATCGTTCATTACATACTGTAGGTAAAGTCTGGCGTCCGACGCCTGCATGTGCACACATGTGCTCTGTGTGCGTGTATCAGAGCGAGAGCATATGGTGCAATAAATTGTGGAATGTCCTGTGTAATTGCGGTGTCTCCCCTTTGAGAAAGATGGAGGGAGAAGAGGAGAGAGAGAAAGAGGGGAGGGGAGGAGAGAGAGAGAGGAGAAAGAGAGAGTTGAGAGAGGAGAGTGGACCTGCAGCTGTTAGGCCCCAGGGCTCTCCCCAGGAATGCGGTTCAGGATTCTGCCACAGCTGCTTGGCCCAGTGAGAGGAGAGGGAACCGAGAGGGCACTTATGTGGACTGATATGTGAACACACACACACACACACACACACACACTCTTCTCTCATGGGCACACATACACTCACACTCACACACGCACATACAGTACATACACTCATAAGCATACATATATAGCACACTCCACATCATATTGGCATCCCTGGTAAAGAGATCAGGGAAAAGAGGTTCAAAGAATTGTGCTGTTGGTGTTCTATCTTAGTTTTTCATTCATCTTCAACTGCTTTAACGTAATCAGAGAGCTTGTGAACTTCCAAGCCCATAATTTCCTGTTTCATCAATTTATAAAAATAAAGACACACAGCATGCAAAGACAAGAAGGTAGACAATTCAAATAATCTGAAAACACTTGTGTTTTTGTTAAACATATCTATTCCTTCATGCAGAATTTTTGTTTTCTCAGAATAAATGTCCTTCCCTGCGAATTTGAATGTTTCCTTGTTGTTTTCTTTGAGAAACTACAATTAAACGGCAAAAGATTGCTTTATTTAAATACATGTGCCTCTTATACTCTTGTTTACCAGGGGTGCCAGTCAATGTGGACGGTGCAGCTGTACATACACAGACATCCACACACAGAAACACAGACACAAACACACACACACACACACACACACACACACACACACACACACACAAACACACCCATACACTCTGCCCATTATTATGCCTTCCACATGCATGTACACACAAAACACACACACACACACACACACACAACAAAGCATACTGCACATAAAGCCACAAAACCAGAAGATCAAGCAGCACATCCACCTAATCACTCACTCCTCTCCTATTGTCATCTGCACACACACAGTATACTGTATATATATAAGTATATATCTATCTATCTACAGTATATGCTTCCCTATGTCCAGACCCCTTTAAAAACATCCTTCATTTGGTTATAATCATCTCTTTTTCCCGCCAAATGGCAGTGTGTGTGTGTGTGTATGTGTGTGTTTGCCTTTTCTCCCTGCTCTCTATTGCAAATGGCCGGCGGTACAATGTGTCCTGTGTGTTTGACTGACAAATGGAGCCCCGGCTGCAGGGCGAGATCACACGAGAGCTCACATGAAAGGGCCCTGTGGCTCGCACGCTAACGCTGGCGCTAACCACCGCATCGCAACGCGACGCTCCACACTCACACCCCAGAGAGCGTGTGTGTGTGTGGGGGGGGGGGGGGGACGCTCGCTGCTGGCGTTCAACGTAGCCAGACCAGGAGCCGTGGCCATGCAAGTTGAAAGGGAAGACGGGGAAGTGAGGAGGGAGGTGGGTGGGTGGGTGGTTGGAGAAGGTATAGATTTCTGTTATGCATACTTCACATAGCCTCTGGCGTGAGGAGTTGTAGAGAAAAAATATCTATATCTATTCAGCCATTCACTATTCACTACATAGGCATAGTTCTTTATTGTACGCCAGCAAAGCATACAATCAGTTCCATAGCATGTCAAGCCACACAGACCTTCACACACTCTAACCTACAACAAGTGATGTACAGTATATCTTTATAAACACGACCCTCTGCAGAGCAAGATATATTGATAACAACTTTGGACATTCCCTCTATAAAACGCCTCTAATAGGAATATGTGGCTCTGCCATTTCCCTTCTGAGGAATCCCAGTTTTCCAGTTTCCCAGTAACGGCATTCTGGTCCCCACACAAGCCCTGTAGGAGTGTGTCCGCCTAAAGACACAGATGAAGTGCACCCCTACGGTTGCTAAATCAATCGGGAGCAAAGTCAATAATCTACCCTGTCCTGATTGAGATATACAACTCCGACGATCCCCAGCTCTGCCTCTACTTTCCATCAGTGCGACTGCGCTTCATTATTAGCCGGCATTAGAGCGAGACACCGGGAGCGTCACCGTCCTGGCGCGCAGCCAAACAATCTTTGTGCTCCTCTCCCTGACCTCCTTTCCCCTCTGGAGCGAATCCGAAAAAAGATGGCGGCAGTACGGCGATGCGTATACTCTTTCATCGCTCGGGGGGTAGACTGTATGCAAATCCTTCCAGAAAGCTCTCTGTCATCACCTGCTCGCACAGCAACAGTGCACAGCAGGGAAGATGAAATGAAATCTCTCGTCATTTGCAGGATATATTGCACTGCGTACCTGAACAGGTACAACATTTTAATTCGTAGTCTATAAAAAAACACCGCAAGTCATGTTCAGACCATATTTCACTTTGCTTGTAAGGGGATGAATGGAATTCATTGAAGTAATTGAATGAATTCATTGAGTCTATCGCAGGTCTGTCTGCCTACAGTATAACCAAATTCTTTTTTTTTTTTATGAAACAAAGAAAATCCCCTGAAAACCTTTGCCAGGAACTCCTGTGAAACGCACGTAACTTTAGACACAAATGTTTGCCATACCGACTAGCTCTCTAGCTCTTTAAAAGTATTTCAACACCTGCATGACTGCCACACGCTGCTCCCAGAGCCAAGCGTCTTATTACCCTGGCACTGCCCGCTATGAAAACCAGCCTCTTCATCAGGCCCTGGGGGCCCATCTCCTCCTCCTCCTCCTCCTCCTCCTCCTCCTCCTCCTCCTCCTTTTCTCTTCTTTCGCCGTCTTTGGTGACTACGGTAACAATCGTGACCTTCCACTCCACGACAACGCTGTGCTGAGCTCTAGAATTTCGTTCTCCACTATATAGGCTCTTTAAAGTGCATACTGGATCTGCTCTTTTGTCCTGTCTAGGGGGCCCGGGCACCTCTCTGGCGCTCCGTCCCCTTTGGGCAGGTCCCAGGAGGGGGCAGCGGGGAGGGGCAGGACCACACAGGTGCAGAGGGCACCCGCTGGAGCTAGACCTGATAAGATACAGTCGCATCCTTTATCCTTTACAAAATGGCTGTGTGTGTGTGTGTGTGTGTGTGTGTGTGTGTGTGTGTGTGTGTGTGTGTGTGTGTGTGTGTGTGTGTGTTTCTCCCCTCTCTTTCACTCTCTCTTTCTCTCTCCGATTTCACTCCTTCAGGCTAAACTTCTCCACTGTAATGGCTACTGTGGAACTTTTTTCTTTTCTTCATTCGTGACGGGGAGCCAAAGCACATATGCCTTGCCGGGCACTATCAGATAGATTTACAGTCCGGCGCATGGAAATCTACTGTGAAAACATAACTTTCCCATGACACGGACTTGTTCTGTGGGCCCGCTAGGTGACATTTGTAAACGACTTTGGTCTTTTCATGGAGGAACACCAAAGAGGATAATGTTTCAGCCTTGAGTGGATAAGAATAGAGCAATAGAGAATATTCTTGGCATGGCCTGATGGATACATTCTTTGGGAGGGGAGGCAGAGCCTGAAATTGGTAACTGCAGCGAGACATCCAGTACTTCCAGCTTTGTTCAAATTAAGCCCTACCTGGCGCTAGCCAGGTGTGGCAAGGTGTGGACCAACACTGTTTTGACGTTATCGCTGACCCTTTCATCAACTTTCACGGCCCTTGCCAAGCCGGAGACGTGGAAAAACCCCAAAAAATCTCCACACAGCATCCTCGGCATAAACCTGCACGCTTCATCCCGTGAGCCCACGCTTCTACCAGGCTTTTGTGCCTCTTGTCCAACCTGTGCTGACAAGTTGAAATGACAAGACACACGGCCTTGTGTGTGTTCCGTGTCATTATCTGTTGAGTCCTGCCGTCAGGCAGTCAACTCTGGGAACCCTGACGCCGTAGAGAACGGCTGGTGGCCTCAAGAGAGGAGAGGTCCCGTGTGGTGAATTTGATACGATGCTGTATATGGAATAATAAGGCGGCCACAAGAATAGAAACGTATTAGAAAGGATATATTGCGACTCCCGCCCCATGATTCAATATCAATATCTATGGTATTTTTCCATCCAGAGGGGAGGTGTAGGTTACCTCAGCATTGCACTGTAGACATCAGTGCTTGCACTGAGTGGTACCCAGGTATCCTATGAATATTTCAGACCAATCTATTTCTATCTACCAGGGGCTATGTAGGCTACAATAGGATATAGAACTAAATATCAGCATTGAATGGCGTCACAGAAATACCATCAGGGTATCATGTGACTGATGCGTGGTGTTGCTATGTGTAGGGGCGATGTGGGCCGGTTAGTTACCTCAGCGTCCTGTGTCCTCAGGTTGTAGGTTCTCTCCAGGGTCTGCAGCACACCTGCACTCATCTTCTCCTCCTCCAGCAGCATCTCCAAAAGCAACACGGTCTGCTCCGGACCCATCTGGAACACACACACACACACACACACACACAGAGAGGGAGAGAGAAAGAGTGAAGAGTTAGGAGTGCTTTGACTGAAAGCAACACACTCAATCCAACACACACAAACCAAGATACACAAGACACATTTTCACTTGAAAGCCACCCACTGAAATGGAACACTTCAAATTGAACACGTCTCCCTTCTCAATTCGTCATCACAATGCACAAATAATTATGGGCTGTCCAGCACTGAATGGACCGATCCGTCAATTTACAGGAATTCTGTTTGAGCGCCGCGCCTTTACAAAACAAGACTTGAAACGAGAGAAAACCCCCTCGTCTGGAACATAGGGATGAACACTTCATAATGATCCATCAAACTGGGAAAGCCATTAAGCACTAAGCAGCTTTGGGGGTTTCCACATAGTACCACTGTTAGGAGGTGTCCATTTCTATTCTGAAGGAGAAAGGATACACAACTTATCAAAACGACTACAATTGCACCTAAAATACAAAAAAAGTGTTTTTGAGTGTTGTTAAGGCGAGCAGTGCGAGACTGGTCTCCTAACGATCGTTAAAAAGGAAAAAGGTTTGAGGAATAAAAAAGGCTGTTGGGCAACACTGTGATCATTCCCCACTGGAGTATTAGCACAGGGAGAACGGCACCGGGATATCTGGGAATCTAAGACAACATCTCCCACGCATGCAAGAATGGGCATGACTGGCGCTCAGGAGTGGATCTCAGAAAGAACACACCACTTTTCTTTTTATGAGCTTGTTTGCAAACTTTCACATCAGCGATATCTCTAACTGAATAACTCTTTAACGACTAAATGTCTTAATTTTACTGATAGCTTGCACTGATACAGACGCTACATGTGTGATCTAAAATATTACGCCACAGCCATTGACTAAATGTATTTCACAACTAGTGGTAGACACATTATAAGAGCTGTGAAAGTTTGGTAACACAACGGAAAAACACTGGGCAGTTGGTGGTATTGTTAGCCGCAAATGCATCCACTGCACACTGTGATAGCATAGCCCTTTGAGGAGTAGGACCCAAAATACAAAAAGCAATTTCCTTTTTGGAAACACTTTGAGTTCTTGGTGGTGGACGGGGTGCTGTGGTAGCTTTGAGAGTAGACTCGAGAGTGTTTCCAAAGCAGAGAAAACCTCACGCATCTGCACTAACAGAAGGGTGTATCCTTTGTCCCACTAAGCTAAGCCACCCATCATTCCACTAACACTGTGTGTGTGTGTGTGTGTGTGTGTGTGTGTGTGTGTGTGTGTGTGTGTGTGTGTGTGTGTGTGTGTGGAGACGGGGAGACGCCGGAAGGGAGGATAGGGGAGAGCGATGAGAAGAGGAGATGGGCACCGGCACAGCTGCTATTATTACCACATTATTGCATCAGGATCTGTGGCTTACTGATGCACAGCCCTCTCCTCCTCCTCCTCCTCCTCCTCCCACTCTCTCTCTCTCTCTCTCTCTTCCTTTCTCTTCTCTGTCCATCCGCCTGCCCTCCATCACAGCCAACACCCCCCCCCCCCACACACACACACACACTCCTCATCCCTCTCTTTATGCTGGCTCCAACCAGTGACATCACTTTGGTTGCTAATGATTTGCTGACCGCACACACAAACAGACACACACACACACACACACACATAATCATTCTTACTTCCTCTCCCCAAACACATACAGTACACACAAAGATACAGACACACACCACACACACGTTCTTACTTCCTCTCCCTAAACACAGATAGACAGACACAAGAGACACAGACACACCACACACACCACATGTGCACACACACACACACGCACGCACGCACGCACACACACACACACACACACACACACACACACACACACACACACACACACACACACACACACACACACACACACACACACACACACACACACACACACACACACACACACACACACACACACACACACACACACACACACACACACACACACACACACACACACACTTCTGTTTAGAAATAATAACACTCCACCATATCTCTCTCCTAATCTCCCCTGCTTTTCTCATTTTTCATTTAGGGCCCCTTTTTCTTTTCATAGATCCTGTGCGCTATCCTGCCCTTAAATGGTCAGGGGGGTACTGTCTCCAGTCTCTCACCAGAACAGATGGCTGGTGTGTGTCCGTTTGAGTGGTTGTGTGTGCGTGCGGTGTGCGTGTGTGTGGTTGTGTGTTTGTGTGAGAGAGAGAGAGAGAGAGAGAAAGCGAGAGAGGAAGAGAGAGAGAAATGGAGAGAGCGAGTGAGTGAGTGAGTGAGAAGGGAAGGAAAAGGCCGAGCCTTAACCAGAAACGGCACTATATTTGTCCCTGCGACTAAAAGGAGAAATTATTTCACCGGGGGAGTCGAACTGCCCGAACCCCCAAAAGAAAAACCTGAAACACAAACAGAAGCAGCTGGACAGGCCTCAACCCAAACAGCCCTAAAAGAGATTTGAGCGCTAAAAGGGCCGCGCCGCGCCGGGTCCGGTCCGGGGGCCATATTGGTCGGCGCTCGGAGGCACACCAGATGTGGCCTGCAGGAAATGTGCGAGGCAGACCTCTCGGTATCATTACTGGGGAAACGGCCTGTAATAAAATCGGGGAAAAAGGGGAGCGCTACGCGTAATGCCATTGCCTTCGAAAAAAAAAATAAAAAAACGAAACGCCGGCCACATGCAGTCTAAATCTCATCCCCGATCCTCGTGCCAAGAAAGAATCAGGAAAATAACAAATAAATTAAGCGACATATAAATGCATAGCGGGGGTTGCAATGAGGTAATTTGTGAGCTGGACGCTGGCCAAGCGGTGATGGCCCAATAGGGTTGCAGCTATGTAATCCAATAGGGAGCAGGGAGAAAGTTGCACACCTTTCCACGAAGACAGACAGACAGCGAGACCGCAGCACAGAAAACAGCAGGTGCAGGCGCACCTTGGTAAATCAAGTTCGAGTCCTAATTTAACAAAGCCCCACATTCACCCACTGCCATGGCAGGGCTTAACAGGGTGCGCCCATAACTGTCCATGAATGTAAAAATTCACCTCAAATGAACTCATAGGCCACCAATAACCATCTGTATTCAGTGATCCATATACCACCCACACAGCCTGGTAATTACAAAAAAAAAAACCCTTCATCTTTATTCCTGTCCAACAAGCTAATCTCTCTCTCTCTGAGATGAAACCATCATCATAATCATGAGCTAACCCTGAGTCTGATCGGGTTACCTCTAAGGAACCTCAGCCCGGGCCACTTGGCCTGGAGAAACTGCAGGAATATTTTACATACTCTTTGTAGCTCCCAATAAAAGTCAGACGCTGAGATAGCCGTATAACTGCCGCGGTGATGGGATGGCCATATGTGATCCGCAGAAGTAGGCCTCGGCTGGCCTGGCGGTGAGGAGAGGAGAGGAGAGAGACGGGTGAGAGAGGGAAACAGGGAGGAAACTCAGATCAGGAGTTATGCTCACCTCCCCCCCTTCCTTTAACCCCAAAATACTATCACTGACAATGGACACTGTCCCCCTCAACCCTAAACCCCACATATCCCACACACACACACACAAACACACACACACACACACACACACACACACACGACTACCAAATCCTTCATGTGACACTACATAAGACAGGCCCTGGGGGGCTTTAGAGAAGAAAGAAAGAAAGAAAGAGAGAAAGATGGAGAGAATGAAAGACGGAGAGAAAGAAAGACGGCGTGCGGAGATGACAGGAGACATGTGCTACCCTATCCGGCTGAACTCGTGAACCCCACGGCCGACCCCTGAGCTCATCCCCGCCGAGCGCGCTGTTCCCAGCCATGGGTGTGCGACTGTGCGCCCCCCAGAACAATGCTGCCGCATTCTGACACTCTTTTCTCAAGGGTCGCGGCTAATTGAGTGACAGTTGGGAGTACAATAACATAGGAAGCCAGTAATATGTTGAGCAAACATAGGAAAATCACCCCAATGGCCCAATGTTGATGTTTTCCCCTCCGCTGTTCATAAGGCGCTCTGTGTGTGTGTGTGTGTGTGTGTGTGTGTGTGTGTGTGTGTGTGTGTGTGTATATGTGTGTGTGTGTGTGTGTGTCTATATGTTTGTATGTAAAACGTCCAGTATAGACTCTATACACACATTCACACTGCCCCCCCCCCTTTTTAATGAATGTCTCTATTTACTCTTGCCATGGATGATCAAGTAAAACAAATAGACCATTATGAAAAGAAAATGTTTGGCCAAGATCCGAATCAATGTGCTCTCTCTCTCTCTCTCCCCCCCTCTCTCCCCTCTGCAGTGCCACCCTTGTAGTATTTCCATTGCTGATAATGGGAAATGACAGCACCAGTCTTTATTTGTCGTTACAATGGTCAGGCCCTTTTCCGGCGTTTATTTATGTACAAATTTAGCCACACTCCTTTTTACAAGGGGAAAAAAACACCTTTTTTGAACAGTCTATACGTGCCTGGCAGACCTGCTGACTACACAATGGCTTTTCACGGTGTGGTGAGCTCAGTAGTCAGACTGAGGCGCGGTTCTGTCAAAGAACAGTACGAACTCGAGAAGCGCCACAGAGGGAGCTGTCATATTCTGCGATTGTTCCCATATTTCTATGGCAACGTCACTGAACGGGCCTACCGAAATTAGTAACCCGAGCCGGGCGCAATCAGCGTGTGTTTGTTTGGGAAGGACGCACTCACCAGAAAAGCTCTCACGGAAATGAAAAATAGTGCTGATGCGTAGTGATTCAAGCATTTGAGCCCGCCAAATCCTGTTTGTCGCTAACAGGCTACACTGTACAGCGTGCTGTGTAACTTTTTCAGGAACGTTCTCGAATGAAATCTAAAACAGACTTTTTATTGGGATTTGTCTAGTCGCATGTGAGTGCTATTCGTGGAAAATGTCCTGAAGGAAAAGAACCGTCAATGAAAATTAGTGCTAGCAGTCTGGCACTGGCAGGTTCACCATTTACCAGCTTGATGTCACATGTACAGTCGGAAAGTTCCTGGCACCAATTTACGGCCATCTTGAGAATTCAACATCTTATGTTTCTGGTGCTGGTGGTTGAGCATGAAACAAAATACTTAAAATTGCTCACTTCACTTAGAGCTTCTAAAAGTGTAGCGGCGGAGAGAAGCCATTTTAGTGAGTCATTTTACTGTTCGGTGAGGCTCTGCTTCATATTCCTTTTATGAAAAAAATATGTGCTTAAAATCAGTAAGATCGGAAGAAAGAGCGGGCCATTACTGGGATGGAAACTCAGACTAGGGGTATAATAGAATTACCCCGCACTTTACATTCCATTTGGGCACATTAGTTATTCTCAGATAAACATGCTGCGTTATTGTCTGAGGTTCGTGCAATTGGCTCGGCACAAAAAAAATTCCCCTGGAGAATTGATGCCTCTTTCCCCCTCCCTCTCTCCTTTTCTTTTTTTCTTTCTTTCTTTCTTTCTTTCTCTCTCTCTCTCTCTCTCTCTCTCTCGCTCACAGGTAGGCTAACTATCTCCCTGTGTCTGTCTCTGATTCTGACCCAAGACCAGAGAGCGAACCGAGGCCAGCGCTTTTTCAAACGGTGGCTCCAGACGACAGTCGATAAAAACGTCACCGAGCGAAATAGATCCGCCGTGTTTTCAAAACATTATCTTCTCCTTGTGAAGGGAGGGGGGGGGCACAGACTGAGAGAGGACTCGACAAAGAGAGGTCGTGTCCTCCTGGATGGTACACAGCAAAAGAAAGATACTGCCGTCATACTTCCCAGGAATTCCCAGCAGTGGGCAAAGACAACTCGTGACTTGTAGGCCACAAGTTGTCTTAACCCACACATACAGACATACACAGTGCAAACACAACACCCTTTCGCCCATGCAAACCATAACTCACTTGCAGCCAAAAACAACTCAACCCAAACCCAAACTCACTAGCTCATAGAGAAGAGTGCAGGTGACTACTTTCACACTACTTTCCACAGACCATTCTTTGGGCACATGTGGCAGTTACATGTGACATCGATGGAGTGAATTATAGTTTCATTACTAACGTATAAACAAGTTATCCTTTGGTTTGCACACCAGTATTGTGGTCAGCTTATCTGACTATGAAGTTTATCATTTGCTATTTTCTGCCAGTCATTGCAGATGTCAGAAAATGGAGGTCTATCTATCGGTCTCATGATTTTTGAACAGCCTGTAGGTTCAGAGCATCTTAAACGCTAATCAACGACCTCCTCATGCAAGTCATAACCACCTGAGACTGTTCCACACATGGCCTGTTTTCATGTCTCCACATGAGCTCTTCGCACATTTCCCAATCCAATCCTCCGAGGCGAGCCGTGGCTGGGGCTCGCAGTTCCGACGGACGGTAACGTAAATGATCTCCCCTGAAATGTCCATATATAGCTTGGCAAAGTGTGTGTGTGTCCCAATCCCACCCCCCATCCATTTTCGCTCCCCCTGCCCAGCCTCCTGCGTCCCCCCCCCCCCCCCCCTCTCCCACAGATAAACTCTGGGGCTGGGCTGGGCCGAGGGGAGCTTAGCCTTCTGATGAGAGTGGCTCACTTCACAGCTGGCGGCTCTTAAAGCAGGTTATGACAGGCTAATCAGGAGGCCACCCTGCCGAAAAGCGAAGCAGCTGGGAAAACAGCGCCTGTCCTCCGACGCGACCGCGCCACCGCCGGGGACAAAGCGGCTACTCTACGGGCCACCGCTTCAATCCGCCGGCTTGTTTTGGTGGCCTTGAAGTCACCTTTGAAGTTCATTATTTCCCACTAACGTGCGACATTTAATCGCCTTCGGAGATGTTGGCCGCGATGTTTCTCTCCGTTGTTTTCACGTTTGGATTAAGATGTGAGACACTGATTTCCCATGAACGCCACTGAAGACTCCTGGAAGCTACCTCAAAATGGCCCTAAAATAGTTCCGTGTCTCATCGGAGAAAAATGGTCCTATAGAGGGTAGACACGTTCACAGCACCTTTTAGCCGATTTTTCTTTCATTTGAAGGGCAACATCAAATTGTCGGTCAGCTGTGACAAAAGACAGAGTTGGAGAGGAGAGGAGAGAGTGGTGGTTCATTGCTGTTCTCTTTCCCTCTTCTACTCTCTCTATCCCTCTATCCCTCTCTCTCTCCCCTTCTCCCTCTCCCTCTCCCTCTCTTTCTTTCTTACTCCTGTCGGCGAGTGACCAAACACTTCAGCGCTAATAGCAAAGCAGCTCCCCTTTTTAATCCCAGGCCTGTTTACAGAATACACAGCTACAACGTGTGGACTATTGAACTCTCGCCAACGACCATGCGGGCTTTAAAAATGTCACTTCACTTTAAAGGCCACTCTTCCGCCCTCTTTGCTGATTCCTCCCTCTTGAGGGAAGTTACACATAAAATCAAGGAGCCGCATTGAAGAAAGAAAAAAAAAAACAATGGCACAGCCTTCCTGGCGAGTCATTATGATAATGTTTCCCTGAAACATCCGCAGCTAATGGAGGCAGCCATATCTACGTACTTAAGGGACAAATTAACTGATACACAAAGAGCTCCTGGTGTTGGGGTAAAATCATAACTCACAGAATATGTGCACACACACAAAAAAAAAGTCCTGCTGAGCTCATAAACAAAAGCTCGGCCATCCATTTTTTATCACAAGCTTTTGTGCGATGACCGAGTCTTTTCTTCGACGCGTTATTTGTTGACTTGGATAAATATGATCAAAGGCGCTGCCGCCGGCATTAAAAAGACTGTCGTGTCTGCGCGCTCAGCTCGGAGTATGTGGAAAAGTACGAGCGGCGGCGGTGGTGACGACGGGAGCCACATGTGAGAGTTGGCACGGTCTGGCACGGGGCGCCCCCCGACACACACACACACACACACACACACACGGGAGTGTCTGCTTTCAGGCGTAGCTAGTGTGCGTGTTTGACCCAGATTAACTTTTGGAGGGATGGGGGCAGAGGACATGTAAACATATCCAAATGTGATATCATCTGCCTGAGCTAGACAGTCAGCCGAGGTTCATCCCTGCCTGCATGTTCAAGGGGTAGGGATGGGGGGATAAAGAGGGAGAGAGAGGGAAAGAGAACAGAGGGAGATGGAGAGAGTGAGGGGGGGATGAGAAGAGAAAGAGAGATGGAGGGAGGGGGAGAGGGAGGGAGAGAGAGAAGGGTAGGAGAGATGGAGTGAGAGCTGCCACCTGGCCATGCCCTGGTGGCTGATGGGAAGTGAAACCCAATCCCTCTGTTTGGACAAGGCCAGAGGATGAGCCACAGGTCTCCACTCAGTCTGTGTGTGTGTGTGTGTGTGTGTGTGTGTGTGTGTGTGTGGTGTCTTTTTTGAACTCCTGGCATCCCCCTAGATTACGCCTGTCTGAGCGAACCCAGAGCACGGCAACGGAGCGGGACCAGATAACGGTGGGCCCCCAAGCTTTCAGACGCATGCCACTTTAAGGCCCTGCCCGGCCCACTCACTCACTCGCTCGCTCACTCACTCACTCACGGTTGCACGCAAGCAGCCCCTTCCGCCACTTATGGTGATGGAAAAACACAGACGGCAAAAGCTCAAACAATGAACGGCAGACCTTTTCAAAAAAACCCTCTCTGTGTGCTAACCTGAAGTCTTTTTCAAGGAGGTTCCCCAACAAACCCCCTTAAAATCAGAGGCAGAAGTCACATTTTTCGACCATATTTTATGAGATATCGCTCTAGAGCTTCTGGGGCCTATTCACTCATTGTGGTGTCTGGCGGACAGCTGCGCTTAAAGGAAGACATGGGGAGAGCCTGGTCCTGGCCCTGAAAAAACGGCCTGCTCTCCAGCCCTCGTGGAAAGGTGCGGCGCTTCTCGGTAAAATCTGGCTCCCCGTTCTTCCAGGTACTAAAAGCCGTCGACTTTCCGAGGCCGGAGCCAAGAGGCAGAGCCGCCCACCGCCGCCCGACGGACAGACCTCGTGTTTATTCCACCGCCGGCTCGCTCAAGCACCCTGCCATCTGTTTCTGCCTGCCGTCCAACACAAATACAAATAAAAAAATTCAAATGTACTTTTCAAAGTGATTCCGGGAACGGGTGCCACAAGCATGCGGTTCTTCATCCATTTGGAGGAACCTGGCTGGAGTAAGCTGCACTGCAAGGAACCGAGAGAACGACCTGACACACAAGTAGAGCACTGTATAAAAACACTGCCTTCTGTCAGGCCCAGAATAAACTAGCACACCAGTGAATTCAAAAACAAAGGGAAGGAAAAAAGAAAGGAAGAAAGAAAAAAAATGAAGCAAAAGTGAAAGCAAAGACAAATTAGGGCAAGTTAAAAGACGTTAACGTCAAGAGTTATAAATAGTGTTTTGTGGTCAATTTGTAACATTTCCGTTTACTTTTCTTTCCCTTTTGTTTGCTAAGTATGAGTGTGTCTTTTCTAATGATGTGTCTTTTGGAGGCAACACTGCTCGCAGTTAGTCAAAATGGCCGCCGTTCTAAGAGACCACCACTGCTCCTGGGCCAGATAGGGAATCAATAAGAAAGCCCTAGTGTGCAGCACCTGGCTAAGTGAAAAATTGATCATGAGAGGCCAGGGTGGTTATTCAGCTCTTCTTTTATTGAGACCCTCGGGCAGGTGGTCATAGGTGATGTTCCGCGCAGTAAATCTGCCATACTGCTGTGGCTGCTATCGACGATTATGAGATCTTTCACATCTACAGATCTCTCACTTCTAATTTCAGCTGTCGCTCGGAAGACAGGAGAGGATGAAGCCCATATAATAACCGGCAACATAAATAAAACTACAAAGAGGTGGGGCTGATGGTGATTTATGTTGACGTTAGCCTTCCAATGCATGGCATCCATAGCTTACATCACTCCTGAGCATGAGCACACGTGAAAGGAAGCTCTCAGACTTGCTTACCTCCCTTCTTTTTTAGAGTGTTGTTTTCATTTCAAACATAACCAAGGCACCAAAATGCCAGCACCTGGATATGAACACAACCAAAGCCAAATGAGACAACGCCCCCAAAAAATGACCACGCAGCCAGTAACCAACAGCAACCACCGCCAGACGTGCCTAAACCGGTCTTGCCGTGTGGCATTCTCCTCCTTTATTAGGCGTTCTGTGCAACAGCTGCTGGGGTACTTTATGGGCATCCAGAGTGGCACCAGTGTGGCGACTGCAATCCACTACCCTCTTTGCCCCCCTCCCCAACCTCTCTCCCCGGGCTTCGACTGTGCCATGACGTGGACTTGAACTGACATCATGGCCACGCACGCACCATGATGTCATGCTCAAAATATAGCGCGCTAACCCGCCGCCGTAAAGGTCACCAACGCCGCGCTGGCCGTGAGATCGCGTCGCAAAAAAAAAAACCGCGCGGCTCGAGCTTCCCGACGGGATGACATCACTTCGGCAATAAAACCAGGCGCTCGAGTAAGGCAGCCCTCGTTTAGTCCCGGAGGGACCTGCGGTTAGCAACAGTATGCAAATCAGACGACTTAAGAGCAGACCACTGCCACGTCGTCATTGGATTACCACGGCGACCGACCGACCGACATACCTCTCCGGCAAAAAAAAAACATTAAAAAAAAAACGACGACTTCTTGAATGAATATTAAAAGTGAAACCCCATTCAAAATGCTCGGCCTGTTTGTGAGCCAAGTGCAAGTAAATTTGCACCGGAGTGCTCTGTGGCGAGACTGGGAGTGCAGAGCGGAGACATATGAAATTGGTTAAGCAACGCTTCTGTTTGCGCTTTTCTTGTCAGATGCTTTTTCCATGTGCGCCTGGAAAGGCAACACAGCTGCTTTTTCTTTTTTTTTTTTTTTAAATGAGATGGGTTTTTTTTTTTCTTTCTGTCTATTTTTTTTCTGAGGAAAACACTAGTGCTGAAAGCAGCTTTCAACCCTTCTCCCTCTCTCTCTCTCTCCTTCTCTCTCTCTCTCTCTCCCTCTCTTTCATTAAAAAAAAATTCCACTGCGCGATGCTGGAGCGCGCCAAAACGCCAGGCGAGGGAGGGAGGCTAAAGTCACATGTACCTCGATGAGGTGCTAAGTGGTGTCAGGCTAGCATACAAAGAAAACACGCTCCATGAGAGCGCTGTTGAAGGCTTTGCACCAGGGTGTGTGTGCACAGACTGTGAAGTTTGGTTTGGTTTGGTTTCTCACAGACTGACTCTACTGTAAGTGAGGCTGACAGGAGAGTGGCTCGTGGAATCTTGACCTGGCCCTAATCTGGCTCGGAACTGGTTTTGATCCGGCAAAGATCAATCAGGATCATAATTAGCAATCAGGTGTCATATCAGGTGTCATCGCACTTAAAATACTTCAGTATACGCACATCTATATAGTATACGTCACTTGGATTTTTTTTTTACAAAAAGTATTGCCCTCTTGAGTATACTTTAAACACCTGGCTTTTTGTTGAGCAATTGAGCTTTTTCCCTCGGTTTTCCCACGTTTCCAACCATGGCCAAACGGTGGACAAGCCAGAGCTGATGCTGGTAAATGTAGACGTCTCTCTAAGCTGAGTGACTGCCTGAGAACCCAAAGTTTCTGATCTCAGGAATGCAGTAATCCTCTCTTACGTAGCCTGTGTGTGTGTGTGTGTGTGTGTCTGCGTGTGTGTCTGTGTCTGTGTGTGTGTGTGTGTGTGTGTGTGTGTGTGTGTCCATGTTTGTGCGTGCATCTGTGTGTGTGTGTAATAAAAAGCACATGACTCCGTGGCGAAGCCTCTCCAACATTTGTTGCTCACGACAGCCCTGGCCTTCTTGTGCTCCTCCTCCATTCGACACGGACTGCGGATTAGCCACACTGACTCAGACCCGACCCGTGCCAGATCGCTAACCCCCCCAACCACACACACACACACACACACACACAATCAAACTCCCGTAGACACACAAGATGTGTAGTAAACAATAACTCGTCCCCTGAAGAGCAAATGCTTTGGACTTTTGTTGTGTCTGTATTTAGCACAACATTTTCACCTCTAATCATCTCAACGGAGAAAACAGAGAGAGAGAGAGAGAGAGAGAGAGAGAGAGAGAGAGAGAGAGAGAGACCGATGCCGGCGGGGAGCTTTCTGGGCCGAAAAACCGATGGGGTCACACTGCCCCCATCACTACTGTAGATCACCCCTAGTAACTAAAGAACACAGCAAAGCATAATAATAGTTTTGCTTTTGTGCGCAGGCTTATTTTACTTAGTCCTTTGTGTGTGTGCCTCTCCTCTTTTATGTGTCCAGCTAACCCCTCTGGAGCTCGGCTCCAAGTCTGCCAAAAACAACCGGCAGAATTTTTTTCCCTTTATAGGCCAGGCCAGCACAATCACTTTTTTTTTTTTTTGCTGTCCATCATAAATACCCGGTCACTTATGGACTCTTTATGCCGCTCTTCCGGGTAATGACGCACTGTTTGGGCACCTGACATATATTTCTGTATCAAGGAAGGGTCCTGACTCCATCGAAATCCCGCACTGTCCATCGATCAAAGAGCGAGCTGCCCGGCAGGCGTACGGTGACAACGGCCCGGCGCGGGGAGAGCCGATGACATGGGAATAGGAGCGAGAGGCCAGATCGATGAGCGGGAGCGGTCATTCCCAAACAATACGACAGCGCCACGCTTATGCAAGTAAACAAGTTCATCCCGGGGATGAGAGTGATGGAAGCTTGGCGGGCCACGCCAAACCACATGCACAAACACGGGCCTTCCTCGGCATTTCCACCCAGACGGACGGAGGAACGACACGGGGAGCGCCTGAAATCAGACACCCGCACGTCAACAACAATAAGCCCAGACGTGCACGCACACACACACACACACACACACGCATACTGTACACACACAGAATACTGGAAATCGTGGAATGGGAACAGTTTTCCGACGGAGACGAGGCAGAAGAAGCAATTGCGTGCGGATTCTTTGGAATCGGGGCTTGTGGAATGCGTGAGAACCTCAGAGTCGGAGTTGTGTGTGTGTGCGTGTGTGTGCACGAGTGTGTGTGCGCAGATCACATGTTAAACACATGATACTCTTTTACACTCGCCGAGGCTTTCTCATCTCCCAGCCCTTGCGCGTTTGGTACAATCCTTCAGACCACACAATCCCAAAGCCAATGTGGAAAAAAACCTGCCCCCTTTCACCCCCCTCCTCTCACCCCACATCAATTGCCCCCTTGGCTGTTTAACTTTTTAAAACCTTGATTAGCTCCTTGCCCTGAAAACAAGCCCCGCGTTGAGATGAATGAACACTGGGGGCTATTGAGGGGGCTTTTGCTGATTTTACATTAAGGGGCACTAAAAAGTAATATCCTAAAAACCGCCGGCCTGAACTGTAGCACGGTCTGGGTCAGTCTGGAGTATAAATCTCATTATCACGAAAGCGTGGATAATATCACACAGACGCGCCTTCATCACCCTCTCCGCCGGGAAGCACCGGCACGCCAGGCGTGGAGAAAAGAGAGAGAGGGAAAAAGGACTAATGAAATGGGACACGTTTGTCTTTTTTTCCCCCTTCCAGCCACAAAACTTTTCTTTGTGCCTCCTTTTTTTCCGAACTTATCACACGTTTACTGGCACTCTTCGCCACCTTCGGTTACGGTTGGCAAGGAGATGCCTGGCGTCACCCAAGCCAACCACCACCACTCTCCACCCATCCACCCACCCACCCACCCTCTCCACCCTGCACTGCCTCATCCCTCCCACCAGCTCCAATTATCTTTGATGAGATTGGGCCCTCTAAGGTGTACGGGGCCGGGGCTGCGGAGGGGCCTGGCACTGGGTCTGGGGCTGCCAGACGGCCGGCCTGCTTGACGGACAGGGGCGGCCTCGTCCACGGCTGCCCCGCGTTTACGAGCTCCAGGGGAGGCTGCAGCAGATTTACGAGCCGGGGCGGGGAGGATGGGCCCACCGCTGTTTGAAGTTAACGTCAATGAGTAATATAAAATACACCTGGACCTGCACTGAACAAGGAGGGAGGGGAAGGGGGGGGGGTGGGCAGGAGGAGGGAAAAGTGTGTGTTTGAGGGGGGGATGAGGGCTGTTATACAGACTAACATGGTAATGTTCAGTGCAGAGGCCCTACACCAGTCTGTGTGTGTGTGTGTGTGTGTGTGTGTGTGTGTGTGTGTGTGAGTGAGAGGGAAAGTGCGAGAGAGAGAGCGAGGAGAGAGAGAGAGAGAGAGAGAGAGAGTGTGTGTGTTTGTGTGAGAGAGAGTGTGAGTGAGGGAGTGAGTGAGTGCGGTGGAGGCAAGGGGGGGTCATTTAGTGTTTCCTTTCAGGGTAGCTTTTATGGCACGACTTCAATCACTTGCACCGCCCCCCCCTCCTCCACTCCCTCCACACTCACACACACACACATACACACACGCACTCACACACACACATGCACTCCTCCATCTCATTCTCTCTCCTTCCCGCTCCATTGTGCATATCCGACTGGACTGTAATTGGCCCCTTATTTCACGAGACCCCCCTCCCCAAATCCCCCCCCCCCCCCCCCCCCCCCCCTGTCGGACCAAGGCCTCGTCTGAAGTGCAGACACTGGCCACTCTGAAACGTGTTAACCTTTTTGCTTTTAATAAGACATAATGGATCACTGTTCCAATAAAAGCAGGTCCTACCAGCGGAAGACGGAGAGACACCACCCACAGCCAAGGTCCCCCCTATTCCCCGCTCACTTACCGGCAAAGCGGCCACATCAGACAGTAAAAAAACACTAAGGCAAACCAGACAGCTACCTCCACAAAAAAAAAAAAAAGACTCACACTTTAAAGGGATGTGAATATGATTCAGCAAAATGGTTCAGATTAGTCATCCATCTTGGTAATACACATGCAGGTCAATGGGACTCATGCATATTTTATTGCTCTGAAAATGACTCTACTACATCAATAATCCTGTATATGAAACTGAATTTGCATAGCCGAACTGAATACAGACTTAATTTTTTCCACAGACTTTTTTCAAGACCAACAATACAAATAGTATGAGCAAAACAAATTGTACCGGCAACAAGTACTAAATCACTATCCGGAGACACATCAATTGAATTTAAACCACAAGTAGACCACTTGAAGCTCTTAGGAGCTACTCGAAAAACACAATGACCAAATTGCCTCTACATAAAAAAAAAAAGAAAAAAAGGCAAATGCAACACCGCCGGAGCCATCTTTCAACCAAACACAACGACCCTAAATAGTATCCCCCATATCCACAACTCTAAATAGTATCCCCCATATCCACACACAGCGAGAGCAAGTCCACAGGCAGTCACACGGGGGAGGTGAAGCAGAGCAACAGAGCAACAGTTGGGGCCCCGGAGTGGAGCCGCCGTTGGTCGCGGAAAAGGCGTACGTGAGCAGCGAGAGTGCCGGCTATATAAAGCGCACTCACCTCTTTGAAGTTCACCTTCAGAGAGGGATCCCCTCTCTTCCGCTTGGTGCCCTTTCCATGGCCACGACTGAAGTGAATCCATTTTGTGACCTGGGAGAGGAGAGAGGAGAGGATAGAGGAGAGGAGGGGGGATGGAGGGAGGACAGGAGTAACAGGAGAGGAGAGAGAGAAAGAAAAAGGGAAGGAGGGAGGGAGGGAGGGAGAGATACAGAACAGAGCCTGGTTTAGAAATGGTTATAACTAATGACGGAAATTGTTGAACGACTACACTAGAGATGACTGATACGTGTTTGCCTTTGGCCTGACTTTCTCGCTTTCTTTCTCCCTCTTTCTTTCTCTCTTTCCTTTTCTCTCTTTCTGTCGTTCTGTCAGTATCTCTCCCTCTCGCTCACATGAGAGAGCGCCCATAAAAGCTGGAGCCGCTCATGCCCGACGTCAAGAGCACACGCACCGTAAAGGTCAAGTTTTCCAGCGCTACTCTCGTGGTCAAACAGTCGGCACAAAGGCAAACACGAACGCATCGACATCGGAACGCCAACCTCAGACGTCACTGATTTCCCATTCCAAGTCACCCATGTCTTTAGGTCTATAAATACACATTTGTGAGAGAGTGTGTGTGTGTGTGTGTGTGTGTGTGATGGAGATACCATCTGCATAATTACCTCCTGTTGGACTTCTGCGACCAGCGGCGACTGAATCCAGGCAGCACTTTCCTCCGTCAGCCACTGAGGCAGGACAGCGAGAGGAGTGGACAAGTAGAGAGAGAGAGAGAGAGAGAGGAAGGGAGGGAGGGTCAGAGAGAGAGAGATCAGTCCTTTGACAGATGGAGAAAGGGAGGAGAGAAAAAAAGAGGAGTGCAGGACAGCGGTGACAGAGGCTCCTTGACGAAAGAGAGAGTTGCTCGTTCGCTCGCTCGCTCCCGCTTCCTCTGCACACTGCCGCGCTCGCTCGCCCTCCCCGCTCCACTCTTTCTCACGCACACCCTCTCTCTTCCTTTCGCTCTCACTTTCTCTCTCTCTCTCTCTCTCTCTCTCTCTTTCGCTCTCTCAAACGCACACAAACACACACACTCACTCTCTCTCTCTCTCTCTTCCTCGATCCTTCCTCTGGCTTTCTACTTCAATTCCCACCTCTCTCTCTCACAGCACTTAACCTTATTAAAGCTCCCATCCAACCTGGCTCTTAACCTCTGAGTCACAACAACAGCCACTTCTTCATAGCACAGACAGACAGAGAGAGAGAGAGAGAGAGAGAGAGAGTAAGGAATGAGTGAGAGAGAGAGAAAGTAAAGAATGAGAGAGAGTTGCTCGAACAGAATGACAAAGTGAGCGTGTGGAAGAGAAACAGAAAGCAGAGGCTCTAAAAGAGAAAGCAGATGGACAGAGTTAAAGAAAACAGGAGGGGAAGAGAAGAGAAGAGAAGAGAGGAGGAGAGGGGGGGGAGTTCAGATTCCTCTGTCCCGGTAGCCGGATCCTTTAGTCCAGGCAGTAGCAGCCTTGCAGCTGTCCTGTGCTGTCCTGTCCTGTGCTGTCCTATGCTGTCCTGTGCCGTCCTATGCTGTGCTGTGCTGTGCTGTGCTGTGCTGTGCTGTGCTGTGCTGTGCTGTGCTGTGCTGTGCTGTGCTGTGCTGTGCTGTGCTGTGCGTCTGCTCTGACTGGAGAGAGAAGGGCAGAGCGTGGAGCCAGCCACACTGTAATCAAACACTGCACACTCCCAGAGAGAGAGCCAGGGGAGGGGTTAGAGAGGGAGAGAGAGAGGAGGGAGAAAGGGAGAGAAAGAGAGGGAGAGAGAGAGAAAGAGAGGAAGGGAAAAGACAGAATGGGAGAGCAGTGCACACACACACACTTACATTCTCAAAAAGGACAATAGGATCCGTTTGCTGACCGCGACAATCAAACAAGTCCAGCTCCAAAGTGACAACTTTCTCGGTGGCGCGCCGAAAAATCCACATGTGCTGGCATCGCTTCTGACAGCTTTCGCAGACACACACACTCTCTCTCTCACACACACACACACACACACCCTAGACGTACCTCGTAAGCCCCACACTCATCCCGTGATGCTCACAGAGCGTCCAGGCAGAGTATGTAAATCACCCCCCCCCCCCCCCCTCCCCTCCCCTCCCCAATAAAAGTGTTTACCCTCAGTCTCGCTCGCTTCCCGAGGCTACCGCAGTCTGTGTGAGTGTTTTTCTTGGGATTTGACTTGCAGGCGTGTGTTTGTGCATACTTGAGTTAAGGCGAGATGGAGTGGGGGACACAGAGGAAGAGAGAGAGGGAGAGAGAGAGCGAGAGAGAGAGAGAGAGGAGGAGGGAGGGGGGTAGAGAGTGGATCCTGCAGGAAGGGGAGTCTTATACCGGGTCGTGCGCTCAGGCAGTAAACGGCTATTGTCTGCGCGGGATACCACACATAGCTGTTTTACAGCCTCAGATCGCGCACGCCTCTTTCTCAGCATAGCGAGGCTTTTGTGTTCCCTGAGAGGGCTCGGACACAGCCTACGGAGGACTGTCGTTGAGTCCTGCAACTACACACACACATGCGCACACACACACACACACACACACACACACACACACACACACACACACACACACACATACACGCACACACACACACACGCACACACACACACACACACACACGCACACACACACACACACACGCACACACACACACGCATGCACACACACACAACCACACCCGCTCTTTAGTTCTCTCATTTTGACACAAATCACATACATTCACTCGCTAATATACACTGTCACACACAGACAGCATTCTTTCAAAACTGCAACAGCAGACACTATTACTCCTTCAGACCACCTCCCTCTCACTCTCTCACGAACACACACACACACACACACACACACACACACACACACACACACACACACAATTGTTTTTTTTTATCTCACACTCATCACAGCACCAGACAGCCACATCCACATCACACACCCCACACATTCTTACACTTGTCAGAGCACACGGAAGCACACCAACTTGACAGACTCCCAAGGTACACACACACACACACACACACACACACACACACAGTGTCACGCCAGTGCACACTCACACTTTTAGACACAGAATCTGACACGGCGCTTTGCCACAGTGACTCTTGACTCTGTATTAAGTGGAAACCCCCCCAAATAAACCCACTGACTTATTTCACATGCTGTTCCAAAATAGCCGGGACCAAAAACAAAAAAATATTGTGTTCTCATCTTGTTTGACCTTGGCGCGGTGAGTGTGGTTATTGTTTGTTATTACGAACCAACCATTTCCTGCTAGTGCTTGTTTTGAGGAGCATCCGAGTGCACTTTCACGTGTTAGGAAAAAACGTTGAGATAAGGGAGTTAATGTTTGAGTGCACAGATAAATATGTGCACCGCTAATTTACTGGAGAATGACTTCCGGCAGTTTCTTTACATGCAGCGACCTGACACCAGCAGACTCTGTGCAGACAGCTCTGAACTTTTTGTCTTTTTCAAATTGGAAATGGAGACTGGAAACGGGAAATTATTCCAACAATTTAACAATTAGTTTAATTAGTTCCAGCAATTTCAACCATTTGAATCATTTGAATGCCACAGACAGACATCTCCTAACATGCGAATAATGTTATTTACAGGAGGGTAGATCCAGCTCTGTCTAGTCGGACATGACATTCCATGTGTAAGAAACAAACAATGGCTGTCCCTTCCAATTTAACTCCTCCTACTGATTCAACTGACAAGAAGATATGTGACCTTAGACTACAGAACGAACACACAGATTTATAAAGTTCACACGTTCATAAAGGTCTGAGACAACTTCAGAATTCATGTGTGGACCTGACTAACTCTAATTTCTGCTCAGATTCCCTACATCCAATTTTGCCAGAGATGAATGAACAAGTTTCTGTAGAAGAAAAACAACTGGAGCACACCGATAAAAAAAAAAAAAAAAAAGTATTTTAAATAGTCTGCCGTTGTTACAGCTGCGAAGCACCTGATTTCGCTGTTTCAATTGGATGACGCATGGAGCATCTTATTTCACATACATTTCTAATTTTAAGGGGGGGGGGGGGGGGGTATGGAAAAGAAAATATCTGACTTGAATTTGTACATCTGAGTAAATGTTTTTCTCCCAAAGTCTCTCCGGTAAATCACTGTCAGTCACTCCTGTGTTGCTCCTCTCTGCTTTGTCCCTGGGGCCCCTTCTCTGTTCTGTTTTCTCCCATTCCGCCGGGCAGACTGAGAGAGGTGGGGCCGTAGGATGGCCAGATTGTAAAGAATATCACCTGAAAGTAAATCTCTCCGCGTCGGACTGTTGAATCCTGCCCTTGAAATACGACGCCCGCGTCCCATTCGGCGGGCGGAGAAATGCTGAGTCCCTGACCAAACGCACCCTCATATTTGTCTAATTTATCCCGCTTCTCTGACAAAACGCTTTTGACAGGGAATTTACAGTCCGGCAGCAGTCTGCACAATAGGAAAAGTTCTGGAATTCATAAACCTGCACTCTGATACCATCTATAAATCTAAACCATCTTGCGCCTGTATAAATCATGTGTCCGTTCTAATGCAAAATCAGGTCGTGTTTTGGGGCTGGCCACTGGTGGCTTAAGTACCTCTGTCTCTCCTGCATTCTAAAGTGCTCTTCCCAACAGCTAAAGACCTAATAAATCCCAAGTCTCTTGTGGCTCTAAAGTGAGCATTCTCTCCTATCTCAGTAGAGAAACCGTCACCAACACATTTCCACCTCATGATCAACCACATCACAGCAAATATATTGCAGGGTTAATGCCTGGAGATTTATGCCAATATTCTCTAGTATTTCAACTCGACAGCAACGTTCGCTAATATTTCATGTCAGGTTCCCTTTGTAGCACATAGCCATAATTAGTCAAGACTTCAAATATTTACGTGTAAATCACTCCATAGCGGGAAAGCATCCGCTCTTACACTAATTGAATACAGGTTGGCAGTATTTCTGGGGGAAAACGTCTGATTTAAGATACATTTTAATACCGAGCCGAACCATTTACAGGCAGCAAAAAACATATGTAAATGTCATCTGAAAACTTTTCAAAGGCAGCGGGGCTAATGCACGTCAAAGCCTGGCGTCATATTGACACAATTATAAAGGCATTACGCAGTCGGTATACTGCTGGACCAGGGGGCCCCGTGCCCCCCGTGCCCCCCGTGCCCCCCGCTTTACGACTCCCGTGGCCACGCACTGCGTTTAGGTGGTGCGCTGAGCGCCTGTTTGAAGATAGGGCTCTTGGGACGCCATTAGCCGGACATGCATGTGCACATGGCTGAGTTGCTGGTGTGAAAAAAACATCCCTTTCATTATTTATTTATTTTTGCATGTTAGGAAGTAAGGAACATTGTAGCAACATAAAACATTTTAGAATACTCATTGTAGCAATGTAAAAAATTTTTTAAATACTCATTGTAAGATTGTGAACAGCTTTTAATACTTATTCAGCAGTGATTGACTGCTATAGGTATTTGAATTGCATCATTATATCGCATAGTTGATTTGAAGTATTTTTCATCCCCACTTTTTAAAGAAACTTTCAACTTTAATCCCTACCTTAAAGGGATAGTTCGGATTTTAAGACACAAAGTTGTATGGGTTCCCTGTCAGCAACGTAGTGCATCAGCACTGACTTACCCCCGACAGCGTCCTGTGAGCCGAGATCCAGCCGGTTTTAGATCGTTTTTGATGCTGAAGAAAGTAGTCCGGCAAGTTTCTGGGGTCACGAAAGTAAAGTGTTTTTCTTCTCAAAACCATATGCGTTCAACCGAGTGATATATTTGCACCACAAAAACGTTGTCCAGGAAAAATTCAAACCTCGTTATCACTTACTTATTTTTCGCGATTCCTATCACTGCGCGCTACTGACAGCTGGACAACGTTTTTGTGGTGCAAATATACAGTGGGTATAGTAAGTATTCACACCCATGCT
>NC_085009.1:6401843-6426843 GCF_963854185.1 Sardina pilchardus | reverse complement strand
CGTATATTGTTTTGTATAACAAATCTGATGGGTATTTTTCTTGACAGATCAAGTACCAAGCAGCATGTAAACAAGGGGGCCCAGAGCAATACGTCAGTTGACTTGAGGCTTAAGGTGATCATGGAGCAACATTTTTAAGCAATGTTGCTGGGCGGGCAATCACATCATGAGTTCCATGTAACGTGATTGGATGATAACAATGGTCCTACTGGTGATTAAAGTTCTTCAGACAAAACAAATAGTGACCCAATATCAACGGGAAGGTGCTAGAACCACAGCACTCATTGCCCAGCAACATTGCTCAAAAAGTTGCCTTGTGTGTCATCAACGGCAGACAGGCGCCAGAGATGTGCTAACATTTTATGATGTTATTGTTGTTTACTGCTCTGAGGTCACCTTGTGTTCCATCCACACAGCGCACAGCGGATGTGTACATTAGTTAGGCCTAAGAATAGTGCAGAAAGCCTTCAATGGACCCTGACATTAACTTTTATAGTATAACACTCAACCTCGCCGTCTCTACCAATGGCACTGCAGGAAATTCTGGGAATGCTTGTGGCCACCGTAATTACAAACATACACCCTCCTCTTACCTGAGAGAGAACAAGCTGTCCGTGGTATGTGCTCACAAACAGCCGAAGGAAGGCGAGGAACTGCTCGTGCCCGGTGAAGCTGGCCAGAAACTTCAACAGGAAATACCCCTAAAGGGGGGAGAACAGAGAACAAGCGGGATTCAATCCATCTGTCCGATCGTGATGATGAATGACCCGCTCTCCGCATTTTGAAGCGGGAGATTATTTTTCCCCTAATGAACAACATTTATAGTATGCTTTTTAGGACACCGCAGTCTGGCTTTGCCTTGAGGTAGTGGACTTGCATGAAGGGCTTCTCCGGGTTGAGGCCATGCTTCACCGTGGACGCTCCGGACTCGGCCACTGCTCCGGTGCTCTCCTTGTGGGGCCTGTGTGCAAGAAAATGGGGAACACAGATCTTGAGTTAGCAAACCTAAAGACATTTTTTATGTCATTGAGTAAGAGTGTTTCCATTAGTCTGGTTCTGCCTGCCCAGAATATCCACTCATTTACATTTCACTGAGATTACTCGTCTGGCTCCTCTCGAAGCGTTTACATTTCTGTTAGCCACCAGGATGGCGGGCCAATCAGCAACGAGCGGGGGACGTTAGTTGTGAAATCGAAAGTAGCTGTGTCTGTGGTAAACGCTAGCAACAACGCCTGCAAACATAAAAAAAAAAAAGAACTGTGGTCGGAAGAATGTGTACATACAGGCCTACATGCTGTACGTTGTTTCCTGACTGCTGATGAGGCTGGTTAGCAGTTTGTAAAGGTTAGACGAAGTAGGGTGTAACATGTGATTGGGTAGGCTGGACCAATGATTTCAAAGTTCACGCAAAGTCTCCGCCCATAACGATGGTATAGGGCTGGAGAGCGCCCAGACTCTCTTCAGGAAGTGAAACGAAGTTCAGTGAGTCTGGTGAAACCAGGCGACATTTGCATCACATCGTTCCTCATGTCTTAAGATGTAATCACTCCAGTGTAGCCAGCCAAGAGAGGGCCCTTCATTTATCAATTACATTTTGTGGGTCATCATCACGGAGCGTGTTCGGATACATTAACCAGCAGCTTTAATCACCACAGCTAACATTAATGGAAAAAAATAATGTCCATCTGGCCTCCATGTTTCTCTTGCCTGCTAAGGGCATTGCGTGTGCGTGTGTGTGTGTGTGTGTGTGTGTGTGTGTGTGTGTGTGTGTGTGTGTGTGTGTGTGTGTGTGTGTGTGTGTGTGTGTGTGAGCTATGATATGAGATGATATTCCAGGGGAAACTCAGGTTTTTCGAGAGCGATTTGAATGTCCTGCCAAGACTGCCCTGGCCCGGTCCGTCTCCTGCCCTGAGACAACTGATCCGCTCCATTAGTCCGGACCAAACTGGCTCACAGACCTGCGCTAATTAGCCTGTCTGGAGAGCTGCGGTGGAACACAGACAAGGTGCTCCACTTTCTCCACCGAAAAACGTATGTCGTATATTCCGCCTGTCCAACATTAATTACAATGCTTGACAAATCCATTGGGTTACATAATAAATGGCAGCACCGTGGGTTGTAAAGACTTCTCTCCTCTCCCCTACGCTTTCACAAGTTCAAATTTAATCTTCATTAAATCAAATTTAGAAAGCAATTATTTATGTTCTCCGTTCGAGAGTAATCATTGCATTTCAGTCATTTGCTTCAATAGATTAGTATATAACATTATATAGCATTATGTGTTTATGTTCACACAGTTAGAATGATGTTGCTGTTGGAGGTGGCCAATGAGAGGGGGACCTGAGGATCTGGAGTTCCTGCTCGGAGTTCTGCAGCTCATCATGGAGACGCCTCCACCTCAACAGAGCCCTCAGATGCAGCTGGTCCTCCTCCTGACGGTGGCTCAACTGAGGGATAGACAGAGAGAGAGAGAGAGTGAGAGAAAGAGAGAGAGAGAGAGAGAGAGAGAGAGAGAGACAGAGAGAGAGAGAGAGATGATTTAGAAACAGACAGACTAGACCATCATACTGGGCAGCATTGCACCATAATGTTTTTATAGTTGTTGCATTTCATAAAACATCTTTTTATTGGTATTGAGCAATGCTCTCAATGCTCTTGATGCTTTCACATCCACTGTGTTTTTCAGCCCAGTTGAGTGCAGTGTGCTTGTTGTCAATAAGCAGCTGAGAGAGAGAGAGAGAGAGAAAGACAAAAAGGAGATAAACGACAGGGAGAAAAAAGAAGGGATGAAGGGGATTAGAACACAGGAAGTGGAGAGAGAGAGAAGAATAGAAAAACAGAGAGCGATCAATAGAAAGCCTGAGTCGCGGAGAGAACATTATGAAGTGCCACAGTCTGCTTAATGGCATTCATCTCCATACGCTTGGCAAAACAAGAAAGCAGAGCTCTACGGTGTTGCAGTGGAACTGGCAGGAAAGCACTGTGGTTGTGGAGAAATATTCTGTGGAGAAGGGCAGAGGGATTGGGGCATTATGCGCGCAACTCATAAAGGCATATTTTAGGTAATATGCTTCAGCCTTCACAAATATCAAACCACCAATTTACGGAGACATTTTGTCTTAGAAAAATCCAGTCCAGCATTTCAACTGATGGAACATCTCAAGAACCCTCATGACTGTGTTAAACTCAAACCAGACACAAATACGGTGCAGCACAACACACATTTGGATATCAGGTAAAAGCGTGCATATGCAGTAATAAATAGTACCATATACAGTGCCCTCCATAAGTATTGGAACACATGCTAAAGTTGAATATAAAGAGGAATATAAAATCATCTTTTGGAAATTGATCTTAATGAAAAAAATAGGAAGTATCCAACCTTTAAGGACATCGATTTTCTTTGTGATGAATGACCCTGATAAAGTCCCCTTAGCCTTTGGAATTAAAATAGCCCCACAACATCCCATACCCTTCACCATACCTAGAGATTGGCATGGTTTTATTTCAGTTAGCCTATTAACTGGTTTAATTTGCATTGAGCTCAATGAGAATGTATCTTATGTGATGCAAAAACGCCATGGGAAGGGTTAAATGTGTCAATAATAGTCAATAACAGTAATGAATACAAGCTCTACAAGCTCTTTCCCAGCGTCAGAGGGAGACACCTGAGAGAGAGGTTACCTGTTGCACTTTCGCCCACAGCACGTCCTCCAGGTAGGTGGCGAAGCCCTCGCTGATCCACTCCTCGGTCCAGTCGCGCGCCCCGATGGCGAGGCCGAACCAGGCGTGGGCGATCTCGTGGCACAGGCGGGCGCCGCACAGGTGCGGGGGGCCCGCCAGCACGCTCTGGGACAGGAACACCACATGGGGGCTATAAAGACAGACGCGCCGATCAGATTGCACGTGCAAAAGTAAACAAAATGCCTGGCCGCCATCGGAGCGGTGGAACCCCCCCCACGGTTCTGAGGTGATGTTCCGTTCCACTGTGCCCTTAAAACACCTCCGGGAAATGTGCCATGAACGAAGTAAGCCCAGTCCTGGAGCGGGGGGGGGAAAGATCCATGTATCTTAATCCATGTAATGGGACAAAGCTGGAAGTGTTCACTGCCATGCTAATAGTCTAAAGGAATATTTGTTTTTGTTTGAGATGTGAATAAGGCAGGAAAAACAGGTAGTGTACACTATACACAACAGACAGTAGTAGAATAAGAAACAAGGGAATCCATCATGCAGACAGAACTTAAGCAAATGTTTTGACTGCCCTTGTGTAATGATGGATAGGGAAGATACCAGTGGCTAGACAGTGTGTGTGTGTGTGTGTGTGTGTGTGTGTGTGTTAGTGTGTGAAAGTGTGTGTGTGTGTGTGTGAGTGAAATTAGGCCACATGAGGCGACTGGTGGAGTCACACCCTTCACAGTGAATTCCTTCGGCATGTGCTAACGGCATTAAATAAGCAGCCCGGCTCTTCAATCGCACGACAGCCCCGTCTGTTACCTTCCCCCGGGGGGGAGCGCGGAAAGAATGACACCCAGGGCTAATGTCAGACAGTTGTTTGGCCCCAAATAATGTCTGAGTGACGCTCAGAAGAACGACAGAACATTCCGGAACACTAGTAATATCACTGAGCATGTTACTTAACATTACCTCACCGATGAACACACCAGTTGGGTCTGGTCCCAGAGAACAGCTGACTACTGACTGGAGTCTGGCCCTGAAGAACCAGACTTGAGCCAACTCTGGGTCACAATTAAACCAGACTTGAGCCAGCGCTGGGCCACAATTAAGCCAGACTTGAGCCAGTTGTGGGCTTTAACTGAGCCAGACTTGAGCCAGCACTGGGCCACATCTGAACCAGATGCTACTCTAGAGTGAGCGGTTGTCTTTTTAGTGGAGCTGGAAAAAAAAACCCAGACAGGAGTCCAAAAAGCGAAGTGCTCTGGCGGGCGAGAGAGAGGGAGAGAGAGGGGCGCGGGGAGGGAGGGAGGGGAAAACCACAGGCGTGCAGCGCGGAGTACCTCGGCTGACCTCTCCCCGAGTGTCCTGGTGAGCCGCCGTGCTAATCGCGCGGGTCCAGATAAAGTCGCGCAAAGGGAGAGGAAAACCAACACCCCGCCGCCTTTGTGTCCACACGGCCCCTTTCGAATACCTTGATGCTTTAGCAAGTGTGAAATGGACTTACGCACTTCCACCTGATAAGGCCTTTTCGGCATTGTGTGTGTGTGGTATGAATGCAAACAAGATCTTTGCAGGGATTATGTCGCTCTGCGTCGCTTAAAAGCGTAATCACTTAATTTATGAATACACCCTGAGAAGAGAAAGCAAATGTGCCGTGACACACCTGTAAACCTGTTCAGGTGCCTATGGTATGGGGGGTTTGAGTGAGTGGAAAGTTACAGAGTAGACAGTTGCGTTACACCAAACACAAAAAAAACAATAAGAAGGCCGATACATCATCATTAACAATCACGTGCAACAATCATGTGCAACATTCACCTGCATGCACTTACTCACATCTGGAGCCGTACTCACCAAGCCCGTGCTCAGTGTGGCTGTACAGCATTAACATTACGGACCAGAGGACTCCAGTGCGGTCATTACAGCCGGCCCGTGATGTGGGAATACGGAGCGAGTCGCGTAAGGTCACTCGTGTCTTGTGGAGGTTAGGGTCTGGCATTAAGTGACCACTTACGGAGGCCACAACAACAGTGCTGGCTAAGAAGCTATGCAGTCTGTCATATACAGTGCAACAGGGGAGCTACACCAGGCGTATAACGGAGGAGTTCCGTAAAATCCAGTTTAGTAGGCATCAACTAGTAGGCGAAAAGTACCCGGATGGCCTATTTTCAATGTACACGCCAATGTCGCATCAGGTGTAGCTACTTCCATTGATTACAGTGATTATTAACTGCTGCAGCATACGCATTGCAAACGGAACACTTCAGTTACGTGCCTGGTGTAGCTCCCCCGTAAGACTACAGACAGAGCATGCAGCATAGATAGCAATATATAGCCAATAAGCAATACTGCCTATATCAACGCTGCATTGGTGCTTCTTCAGCCAGTGTGATGCTTAAAAAATATTATCAGATCAAAATGATCCTTCTAAAACCACCATTGTTCAGTTGTACAGTAATTTCCTGTGTATTAGCCACATTGTGTATAAGCTGCAGGACAGTGTTTTATGCAAACTAAAAGAACCAATACAATACAATACAACAATACAATATTAACTGCCCCCGTGTAGTAACCTCATAGCTGAAGAAATTTAGCAAAATCAGTGTATAAGCCACGGCTAATGGTTGGGAAATTACGGTAAATGTATCTAGTCCGTGCTTAAATTGAAGTTTAAGCTTTTGATATTTGTCAATTCCAAATGTTGATTGCTTCTCCCCAAATTTCACAGAATATCCTAGTTGATTAGAGATTATAACAGGAACTTGAGTATAATATTTCAGTCTAAGCTGTAGCGCAATATGCTTTCAATTGATCAGACTGCCAGCACGAGTTCAGCCTCAAGATGGATGATGATGACTACTGTATAATTGTGTTACCTTTGTCCTTCTGATGGCCTCTACTCTCCATCCCCTCTCTCCCGACACACACATACACACACACACACACACACACACTTCAGTGCCTCACTGTCCAGATCTCTCTCTCCCTCTTCCTTGAAGACTCACATACACTCCCCCTCCTCTCTCTCTCTCACACACACACACACTCACACACTTCAGTGCCTCACTGTCCAGATCTCTCTCTCCCTCTTCCTTGAAGTCTCACACACACTCCCCCTCCTCTCTCTCTCTCACACACACACACACTCACATACTTCAGTACCTCACTGTCCAGATCTCTCTCTCCCTCTTCCTTGAAGTCTCACACACACACCCCTCCACACACACACACACACACACACACACACATACACACACACACATACACACGCCAACTCCTTTCAGTAGCTCAGTGTCCAGATTTCCCTTTCCTCTAAAAATAAATGAAATTTTGGAGGTCTCATCCCAGGGTCAGCTGAAGAATTCCTCCGTGCTCAGCTGCCCGTCAGGACAGCAGTCCAGTGAGGACTCTAAAGCTCCCAGAAAACCCCCTCATGGCTCATTCATCTCCAATGGTGCCAACCAGGTGCTTTTAAAAGGGTCAGAGAAAACACACATATGCACGCCGGCACACACACACACACACACAGAGAGAGAGAGCGAGTGAGTGAGAGAGAGAGAGAATGTGTGAGAGAGTGTGTGTGAGATAAAGAGTTTGTGAGAGAGAAAGAGAGAGAGAGAAAAGTGAAAAACTTACTGTATGCATACAGACACACAAACACACACAGACACACAAGCACAAGTACAACACACACACACACACACACACACACACACACACACACACACACACACACACACACACACACACACACACAGAAGTGAGAGAGAGGATAAGACAGCCAGATGTCTAAAATTAGCCTGTCATCTCTGGCCATCTCTCTCTGAGCGGCTGAATAGGGCGTCCTTTGTGGCGCTGCGCTGTGCTGCGCTGCGTTGGCTCCAGACACTCCAGAGAGCAGCCAAGGTGGACACGCCCGCGACTGTTCCTCTGTGGGACGAGGAATCCATCAGGCCCGTGACAAACCAAATCACCCCACCGCCGACCGGCCCTAACCGCCCGCCCGCCCGCCAGCCGACCAGCCCGAACAAGCACGGCTTTCAGAGCCCCCCCCTCCCCCCTTCAGAGCTCCCTCAGCTGTCCAAACTGTACCACCGCTGCCGGCGGTGGAGGCCGATTCATGACGCGGCGCTGACACGAGGCGCAGTTCTCTCTCAAACGGAGGTGACACGGCGGCTTTTCCAAACACACTGAGTGAACCATTTCACCCTTGATTAAACTGAGGTGGGCCGTGAGAAACCTCTGGGAGAGACCAGGTGTATGTGTGTGTGTGTGTGTGTGTGTGTGTGTGTGTGCGTGTGTGTGTGTGTGTATATGTGTGGGTGTATATGTGTGTGTGTGTGTGTGTGTGTGTGTGTGTGTGCATACATTTATATATGTGTGTGTGTGTGTGTGTGTGTGTGTGTGTTTGTGTGTGTGTGTGTGTGTGTTGTACGGTATATCACGCTTAAAGCGCCCTGTGGATGAATCAGGCCACAGGATAACTTGGCTAAAGGCAACAAGCCACATAATTAGTTGACTCCTACAGGGGGCTTGACAGAGGACATTTCACTCAGGGAGGGAGTGAAACACTCATCATCTCCGAGTTACTCACACTCTCCCCTCGCGTGTTTCCCAGCGTGGGAACCCGAACTCTTCACATCCCATCATCAAAATCGCATCCACAGGCCTTAATTTACGACCCCGAAAAATCAGGATTCCACTGCTCGTTGGGTTTCGCCACTAAGTGAGCCTCGACAAATGAGCAATCAGCGAGCGCTGGAGACGGAGGCCTCTGGTGCAGCAGCAGCAACCCTCTGGCAGGCGCCCCGGGAATGGAGTGGTATGACCCGCGCCTGACGCCCGGGAACGGAGTGGTATGACCCGCGCCTGACGGGAAGTAAATCTAAAATACGAGGGCCTCCCTCGCAGGCGCGGCAACGGCCGCCAGCCGCGGGTTTGGCACCCGCCGAGAGGCGCAATTGCAGCCTCGATTAGCCCAAAATGGTCAGACGGAGGTCCGCGGAGGGAACGGTTTCCTTCCAGCGCGCCAGAGGCCCTTTGTTCAGGGTGGAGTGAGATCATGAACTCACGAGGGGAAAAAATATAACTCAAAAACAATTGGAAAATGTCGAGGCATAAAGTACCACTTGAAGACTCAAAAATACGCTTTCAACATATCATATGTAACCTATCCTTTACTAACTAAGATGCGTAACCTACAGGTGGACAAAGCCAGTTGTGGGAGAGGTAGTCACAACCCTCAATAAGCCAAGTCAAGAAGCCAAACTCCTGACACATATGGCTGGAGCAGTAGGATCCACATCTCCTGGTTGGCCCACACAGCAGAGTAGGGAGCATGCCTTATTAGTGTCAGGCAGTGGATGGACATTTCAGCCTCCAGTGTCCCTGTGGGACAACCAGCATTGTCAAATCATGACTTGCACTGCACTTGCACTCGCTCTCTCTCTCTCTCGCTGTTTAATCTCCAGTCGGAGCTGACAAGGCCACACTAAACCGTGGCATGTTGGGCATGCTCTGTCGTCAGCACCCGGTTTGTTTAGACAGTTTATTATCTCCCTGCGCCCTCTCCCAGACAAGGTCCACGTCTACGGCTTTTCGACAACTTGCTGAAAGACTTCTTGCTGAACGACACCGCTCTCGTTATTTTCCGCCCTTCCGTTATTCTAGGAGGATTACCTGTGGCAGGTTGGGCATGGCGTAGATTCTATAGGTTCACACACTGTGACAACACAGGTACTAGATAATATATGGGCAGCGGCTTTTTGGAAAAGCAATGCAAACGGAGCACACAAACTAGAGTTTACCCAGCAGTCATACATTACATGGAAGTGACAGTGAGTAGTCCTTCAGTAGAACCACAGTAAGCCTGTGTAACCAAGAGAACCTCCCCAAGAGTGCTTTTAAAAAAAGCCACAAAAACAACAGAGAGATGCTGTCATGTAGTCACGACAATGTTAAAATAATATCAGACTCCTCCTCCACAGAAACCCCCCAAACTGCCTGTTTTTGGTTAAGCCACTGAGGTTATTTTAGACAAAAGACTACACCAACAGAGCCTTCCTCCACCCCTCCCTCCCTCCCTCCCTCCCTTCCTTTCTTTCTCTCTCTCTCTCTTTCTTTTTCTTTCTTTCTTTCTTTCTTTCTTTCTTTTTCTTTTTTTTGTTCTCGAACCGCTGACTTCAAATATCTGGCATTCCTGGCCTGCTCCCGATCAGCCTCTGGACCTTTCCCTTAGTGGAGGCGCTGGAGGCCCCAGTGTTAAATGCCAGTCCATTTTAGGGCAGATCACATGAACGAGAACATCAGAGCCTGGAAATAAATATCCAGGAAATAGGCGCCGCGCCTTTCGGCCAGCGGAGGAGCTTAAGCATCACAGGCAGCGGTCAAAGTCCAGCCAAAGCGGCGGACAGGACTGCTATTTAAGCATATGGCATAAAGCATAAGCAGCATATGGCCTTGGCTTTCTCTATACAACCTGTACACTGTGTGTGTGTATGTACAGTACGTATGTATGTTTGTATGTATCTATGTATGTATGTATGTATGTGTGTGTGTGTGTGTGTGTGTGTGTGTGTGTGTGTGTGTGTGTGTGTGTGTGTGTGTGTGCACTGTACACATGTATACATATATTATGCACAAACGTATACAGTATAAGTCTATAAGGTAAATCTGTATCAGTTTCTATATAAGTAACTACTTCATGACTTTTTGGTGCTTTTGAATTGTTCACATATTTCACTCCTTCAGCGGCCGGCGATGGCAGATTCCACAAAGACAGTGTTGACTGCTAAGTCCTGCCGTGCTGTGCCGGAGAACTGCTTAAACAGAGGCACTGACCCGAACACTTCCCCCTCGGGGATGCTAACCTGTGGGACAGGGCACACAAGAGAAGGAGAGAGGCCCTGCTCACCAGGCAGGAATGCGCTGTCATAACACACACACACACACACACACACACACACACACACACACACACACACACACACACACACACACACACACACACACACACACACACACACACACACACACACACACACACACACGCGCGCACAGCTACGGTGGGGGTGGGGTGCTGCTGGTGGTGCTGGGGGTGCTGATACTGTTGGTGTTGCTGCTGGTGGTGCTGGTGGGGGTGGTGGTGCTGCTGCTGGTGGTTTTGGACTTGCACTTGTGGTTGGGTGGGGGGGTTGGGAGGGGATGATGTGTTGGAAAAGAGTGAGATTTGATTTGAAGGGAGGGAGGGAGGAAGAAAGAGAGAGAGAGAACAAATTGAATGTTATAGGGGAGAGAAAGAGAGAAATGGAGAGAGAAAGAGAGAGCAAGAGAGAGACGGGGAACAAACTGAATGTGATACGAGAGAGAGAGAGAGAGACAGAGAGAGCACGAGAGAGAGAGAGAGAGAGAGAGAGAGAGAGACAGACCACAGGGGAAACACACTGGGAGCAATAACATATGAATCATGTCCATGGATTTCGGCTTATGTGTGACGGTGCAAAAAGTGAAGAGGAAGACAAACAAATCTCTGAAGATTTCCAGGAAGCAAACATGGCCGGCCGCGCCAAGTTGATTAGCAGCTGTCCGTTTCCCTGCGTCACGGGGACCAAAGCGCCAAGGTGTTCTGCCGCACTCCACGAGAGCCTCTTGGCAATCACAGCAGAGAAAGAAAGGGAGGAAATCCTCCGAGGGGAGAAGAGACACACACACACACACACACACACATGCATGCATACACACACGCACACACACACACACACACACACGCATACACACACGCACACACACACGCGCACACACACACACACACACACATACACACACACACACACACACACACACATGCGCGCCCACACACACTCACACATCTACACACACGCACACACATAAACAAACACATGCCAATCAATGTGCCCAGACACACACTCTCAAATATACACAAATAACATGCGTGATTCTGGTTTTGAGATTCTTTCCTCATTAAATCAATGTTGGATGTGTCGGATGCCATTCTTTCATCCAAACAATGTTTCATTGCTGTGCCAATAAAGCACTGAATCAAGAGAGTGACGTGATCGAGAGAAGAGAGAGGGAGAAGGAGAGGGTGTGTGAGAGAGAGAGAGAGAGAAGGAGCGATAGAGAGAGAAGGAGAGAGAGAGAGAAAAGGAGGGCTATTTAAACGGTGTTATCTCAGTCTCTGTTTTGGCTCTTGGTCGGTCCAGCGTGCATTCCACACACTTCCCATCCGCCCCCCCCCCCCCCTCCCCCCCAACCCCCCTCCCCACTCCGCACTCTGCCGGCCTGAGGCGGCCGCTCTCTTCCCCTTATGGTCATCTGGAGCTCCAGACGCAGAGCCCATCATCGCGGAGGGCACGTCACCCCTCCGGCTCTCCGATTCGGAGGCTGATGGAGGAACATTAGCGGCCTCTCAGGAGGATAGAGCGGTCAGCGAGGGGCTGGAAAACAGGGGGGTGGAGTCGGAGTCGGGGGGCTCTGGGAGGTCAGGAGCAGGCCAGATTGATTGTGAAAAATATGGAGAGATCGACACTGAGAGATATGACAAGTAAGAATTAGAAATGCAATTCCGAGGAATTTACACGAGGGGATGCAATCTGCTGGCTATGGTGTTGGTGGGTACCGAGGAATGAAGATAGACAGACAGAGACAAAGAGAAAAGAGTCATGCAGACAGACAGAAAGACAGAAAAAAGACACACAGACAGACAGACAGATCGGCAGACAGACAAGCAGACAGATAGGTAGACAGAAAGAAAGAAAGAAAAACAAGGGATGGCAACTTTTATCAGGAGGTCAGTCCTGTCTTTTACATTCGAGACAGTGCTGCTAAGCCTTTCTTTCGTCTGTGTGTGGGAATTTATAATTTCATCATTTCAGCATAATGTGGCCAGATTAGATCAGAATAGAGGGAGTAATCTGTAACATGAAGCCATACAAATATCCCATTTAAAAATGCAGCAGAGGGGCTCCATGAACACCAGACTAAGCAGCTCCCTTCCTAATGGGGGCGTCGGAGCAGGCCGCGCTGAACTATTATCGGACATTATTTTCCCATGAATAATACATCTCCCGAGCCTGTGAGAAAGAATGAGCGGCTAAAAATGGCCTTCGAAATGGGCACCAGCGTTTTCATCAGGGGCTCAAAGACCACATACTCCTCCGATAGTCTCAGATAAATGTCGGCGAACGAGGGTTCAGTCCGTGCAAACTGTCTGAAGATGGAGAGAGAGAGAGAGAGAGAGAGGAGAAGAGAGCGGCTACAAAGTCTTGGAGTAGTGAAACTTCGCTCGGTCTTCACTGGCTTGTCGAAATGCACAAATTGAGCGTCTTCAAAGTGAAAGGAAATGCTGTGCCCTTCCTGTAAGGCTAAATTTGAGCCGCATGACGTGGGCAAGAGATGGAGATAGCGCCAGCACAAAAACGGCGGAGCAAAAAAAAAAAATCCTAAACACTCCACCCACAACACGACCCGTTTATGAGTGTGCAAGATGACTGAATAACATGTCTGCCCCGCTCCTTACGGAACGTACCAGAATAGGACGGCATACAGAAGAGGGGGGGAAATGTATGCTGCGTTCCCAAAAGGTCGGCATTTCGAGTAAATGTCAAGTACACTGCATGCATTACTCTAAATTTGCAGCAATTTTCCGACCATCCAGGAAACTGCTGAAAATAAATTGATCTTTATACAGTGACTGACAACAGTAGCACACACACACACACACACACACACACACACACACACAAAACATTTTTATATCATTGGAGAAGATAAATGATGGACTGAAACACTGAATCTCTGCTCTGGTTAGTGCAATGAAACGCTCAATTCAGGAAGTCGGTACGCTGCTATTTCCCAGCACAGCAAGTGCTGCGCGATGTTGCACTCAGCCAGTAACCGTACAGGGATTAAATCAGCATCTGCCTCCAGTCTGGCCTTAGTTGACTCCTGTGTCCCCAATGGCAGCTTCACCCCAAAACCACCCCCGTCCACCCCTGTCCACCCCCCCCACACTGGTCCACAGCCCACACACCCCCCCCCCCCCCCCCCATCACTCTTTTCCCTCCAATCCCGCACCGTAAACGAAGCACTATGATATAAAAGCAGAGCCCTGGCGTGGCTCCAGGAACCTGGGCCAGCATAGTTACCAATTTTCAGATTAAAATCACTCCCTGGCCTCTGAAGTCTTTCCAGGAGTTAATGGCTTTTGTTGCTGGGAATAATCCGCACATCCTCTCCCACATCCTGGGGGATCGGCTCTCCAGACGCCCACCCTGGCCCTCCCCCCTCCAACCTCCCACATGGAAATGCGCACATAATACACACACACACACACACACACACAAACACTCTCTTAAACACAAACACACACATACACAAACTCTCTCTCACACAAACACACACACACACACACACATACACACATACACACAAACTCTCTCTGTCTCACTCTCTCTCTCACACACACACACACACACACACACACACACACACACACACACACACACACACACACACACACACACACACACACACACACACACACACACACACACACAAGGACGTGTGTAAGATGTCCTCTCCTCTTTGCATGTTGCTGCAAGAAACTGGGCAAGAAATTGCTGGTGAGGACATACAGGGGTATGACCGCAACACTGAAGATCTTGGCAAGATAGACAGAGTTCAAAAGAATACTGTAGGCAAAATGCAAGCAACTCGGCCCACAATTAATGTCTGATGGTCGATCAACAGTGGGCTAATAAACATGTTATATGCTTGCTTGATGATAGCGTGCAACACAAACATTAATCATCATGTTTAATAGATAAAAATATGTCTTTCAGACTGATGGAAAATGACCTCCTGTATTATTAAACTTGTATCAAATTGCCATTACTCTGTTATGAATTTTCGCTGCAACATTAATGAAAAATGCAATCTCTCCATCAGTAACAAACAAGCCAAACTAATCTCACTCTGCAAAAGAAAGAGAAAATAAGTTTTGAAATTCAATTCTGACTGGTCCTCCGATGTAAAATACAAAATGATGGAACCAAAGAGTGTATCCCACACACGCACTGACTCCCCAGAAATGTAACCCACCTTGCTCAGGAAAAAGGAAAGCAACCGGCAAAGCTGTCAAACACACAGGGGACATAAATTATGCAGTGGCTTTGCGGGTCAAGAAATAGATTCGGCTGGTGCTTGGACAGGAATCCACCAGAATGTAATCAGAGGGGGAAACAAATCCAGGAAAAAACAGCATAGTTTTACCTAAATTTAGCCTCTAGTCCACAGCATTACCAACGAACCGAGCAAAAAATAAAATGAGATGGCCAGAGGAAAAATATAAACAGAACGGCACAGCAGAGAGAGAGACGAATTTAGGCCATTTCACAGATGGAAAAAAAAGATAAACGTGATGACTCACCTCGCCATCCCCAGACTGGAGAACCCTGAGGGGACGAGCAGGACGTCCAGGTGAGAGAACGGGTGGACGCCCAGCACGGCGTGGGCGGCGGCCAGACAGGCGGGCAGGTGAGGCACCACCACAGCTTCCACCTGCGGCAGGAGGCAGGCGGGAGAGAAGACGCGGTGGGGGATGACGGCCTCCCGCCAGGCTGGGGTCAGGGCGAAGCGGCACGGGTAGTCCACGTGAGAGCACACGCTCTGGGTCTGGGCAGGGCCATCAGGGGCGCCCTGGAACTCCTGGCATGGTTTCTCCACGCTAGTGCAACCTGAGGTGCTCACGCCTGCGCTGCTATGGAAAGTGCATATGGATAACATTGTTTGCAAAACACATGAAGTATTCTTGAAATACACTTTCCTGATCCAGTGTTAAACGTCTTCCTAAATAGACAATAATGACACTTTGACACTTGAGTGTCTGATTCTGTGCAATTGTGCATACTGAAGATGCACGTGGTAACCAGTAGGACATTTCTCCAATAAAGCAGATGATCAAAACATTGTAACTTCTGCAGCTTATCTATAATTACATCCACCTTATTTTATATGCTCATTTTTAAAATATATACTAATGATCTACCTACCCAGACATCAGACATAAAAGTGTGAAGCGTTAAGACACCACAGCCCCTACAGTACCTGTTGCTTGACTCAGTGAGGACTGGCACAGCCGTGCCAGATTTTGCTCGGGCTTCGTGCCACTGTCCCACTGCCAAGGTAAAAGTGGAGGCAGGCATTGGCATGGTAACATAATAGGCCCAACGTGACAATCCTTGGAAAGAAGAATTAGGACCTTTAAAACTTTGTTTAGACAGCAATGAGACAACACAGACTTCTCTCTGTAGCCAGAGCCATTTATAAAAAGGAAACAGATTCAAGCACCAAGGGCATTTTTGTAAAAAGGAACCTATTCATATAAAAAGATTCATTACCAGACTCCTTTTGGACGGGTACCGCGCGGTTCTCCCCACTGAGAAGAACCGTGTATTCAGCGGGGGCCACAACAGTGGCCTGCCACGTTGACATGGCAACAGGTGGTTCCTGGCATGGGAAGAGGGCCCTGTTGTTGATAGGAGAGCCCATGGTGTACACGCAGCACCTGAGAGGGAGAGCAAACACACGCAAAAGCACCACACTGTAAAACAGCTTTCTCTTGTCTGTACTGACCCTCTCTGGCCCAAGGAGAGACTCACACCAACCTGCCATCTTGAGTGTCGGTCCACCTCACCGAGGCCCCCTCGGGTTTGGTCTCGTACCAGATGCGGAGGACGCGAGGGAAGCCACTCGGCGAGCCGACTCCTCTCTTCCTAAGCTGCAGGCTCCAGCGGTCCGTGTGGAAGCTGAGGGGCGCTGCTCCCTCTGGGCAGGGGGCGGTACTGCACTGGAGGTACAAGTCGTGCTGCTCCCTCCAGCAGGAAGAGGACAGGGCCAGCAGTCTTTCCACCAGTGTGAACGAGAGACATCTTGCTTGAGGAGGCTGCTCACAGTCACCCAACAGTGCTCTCATGGCCGGAACAGACGCCACATCCACCTCCTCTACCTTTGACACCGACAGATCACAGCAGTCTAACACTAAGGTGAACTCCTCAGACGCACCTTCCTCCCATGGACGTGCCTCAGTTCCCTCAACGTGTTTATGAGCGCAGGTCTCCGCTGTGACTTCTGTGGCACCAGGTTGCGGATGGAGCTGGAGCTGAGGCTCCTGTTTTGGCTGCTCACAAAGAGGGGGGAGAGACGTGGTGGATGCCCCAAGGGGAGCGGAGTCTGGGATCTCCGTGCTCTCTGCTCCTTTGCCAGGCTCAAGGAAGAGAACAATACTGCCACCGATGGTCTTACTCTCAAAGTGAACGGCCAGGTCCAGAACGTAGTGTCTGACCAGCATGTGGTTGGTGTTTGCTCGCAGGGGCAGGTCATCTTTGTTGGGATCGAGGTCAGACTCCACAGCAGACTGGATCTCTGCCATGGTTTATCAAGTCTCGTTGTTTACTCACAGTGTAACCTGATCTGTGTGTGCTTGAACCACAGAAAATGTGCCCTGAAATTATAATATTTATCTACAATTATACATTAATGACTTTAACAAAGCAGAGAAATCTTTGTTAACACGGTTATGTGGGTATGCTGCTTGCTTGTTATCTACAATAGGCTGTATTCCTACACCACCACTTCTTATATGGCTATTTGTCAACTTGCAGTCATTGCACCGTCAGTCGTTGCAAACTATGGTGTAATATGCTACTGGCCTACTAAATGTGTGATATTGGCTACAGTAAGTAGGCCTACACTGGTTGATGAAAGATGTAGGCCTAGAACTGAGATTTGAGTAGGGTTCAGAGACTGCCAGTGAAACGTCAGGTGTTAATTGCAGTTCTATGCACTTGCAGGTGGGCGACGTTTGAACTCATTCAGAAGATTTACAACCTGCTGCCGAAGAGTCGAAGAAGTGCTAAATCACTCACCGCATTAGGCTACGTATCCGGCGGCATAAAACTCTCGTCCAAAATACATTGAGCACGACTGGAGTAGGCAATGGCGTTCAGGTGTTGATTTTAAGAACGTAACTTCAACTGTTACTGCTTTTGCGTTTAGGTCTTGACGAGTTGAGAGCAAAACATTATCAAATGCCAAATGGTTCATATTAGCCCTCACACAGTCATTGCACAACAAGACGACATATTTTTCCTTATGGTTTCTTCAATACTTTATTAGGGAAAATAAAAGGGTGCTTTAGAATGAGGATGTTGCGTTAAGTTGCTGGAACTCAAGCATGTAACTTCCCTCGTTTTAACTGTTTAGCTTCGAAATAAGCTTTATGCGAACATCGTCGTCGAGTTCCAGCTACAATATGTCCATACTACTTACTGATTAATCATACCAAATAATAACTTAAGTGAATCGTTCTGCTAAATGCAACTTTGTAACCAACCTTGTAGCTACTCACGAGTGCCCCGTCGAGGTATAATTACGTCATGTTAGTGCGACAGCAGAGTACAGCTCAAATGCACTGCAATTTTCTAATAACCTAACATTTCTCCATAGAAGTGCTTTTAGAAAATAATCTCATCTTTACAAATAACTTTTGTAAATGAACGTCCTTCAGTCTGAGAACAACAGTTTGTTTTGCGAGACGTGATGCATGTCGGTCCAACAGAATAAACGTTGAAAATCACGACATAAAATCACTGCAACTCATGAGTTTCATCAGTCCCTTTCCACAGGTGTTATGCAGTCTGCATCCTTAATCTAGGCGTTCGATTTTATAAACCTGTGGAAAGGGACCTGATGAAACCCATAAAGTTGAATAGGACAATCAGGAAAAAAAACACAGACTGGGTTACTCACTTAAGTTATATAATAGTACAGTAGTAACTCCTTAAGTTATATTACTGTGCAGCTATTTTTTTACTCATCTCATGTGCACTGATTTAATGAGGAAACATTAAACTGAACTAAAAGTATTACACCAACATCCATAGTGTATGAAAAAATACTAATCGTACAAGTGATCACTCCCACAAAGTCAACGCAATATTCCAGTATTTATTAATCTGAAGTGGTTTGAATTGCTGCTAAATGGCAAAAACAATAGCGACATGTGGAATGTAACAGATCGTGTTATGTTGGTACTTTTACTTTAAACATAAAAGCTCCAACATGGACATAAGAACAGTTGTGTGAGATGCAGATGATGATAAGTTGTTATAGCAGACAAACAGTTAGACATAAGATAAATCTATAAAATAATAAAGAAGAATAAAATTGAATGTCTCTTATGCCTAACTACAGTGTATATATATTCCTTTTCTCCATTTTATTTTCACAGAAAAATACGAAAAATAATCTTTTCTCCAAATATTTCATCTACAGACATGTTACAAAAGTTATCATATATTTTGATTGATTGACATTCTCCCCACCCTCCCCATGTAGACACCCATTCAGTTATCACATACAGATCCTGTAGCTGTAATTGTTCAATGTGTTAAATTATTTTAAGAACATCAGTAATCTATTGTATAAAAATGAAAATGAAAATATCGAACCCTTGTGAAATGACCTGACTGGTGGCAAAGACCAGTTTGAACTGTGCAAATTAGCTGAACTGCCAAATCAAAGTCAAACATTCAACAAACAAAATTCAAAATGCAAACAGAAATGCCCATAGGTTTCATCAATGTCTTTTTCTTTTCCAGCAACATTTCCAGTACCAAGGCCTTTACAGAACACATAAAGGCATTTCAGGATTTAGGAGATTAAACTGCCCACACTTTGTGCTTAAGCGACATAACAATGACACATATCGGCAAATCCTGTGGCATGTTTGAAATCTACATGAATGGCACGCGCTCACTGTGCAAGAAGTCTGGCACGTGATCAGCGATGAGAAGAAGCGTGCTCCAGTGTCTATGGCACAGCACAGGTCTTGAGGGAGCTCTAGATGTCTTGCACGGCGTTTGCACCCCAACAGTTCAGTATGCAGTCAATGTCAAGAGTACAGTGCACACAGTTTCACTGTGTCTCACTGCCTGTCTCTGCAGCTGTGTGTTGCGCTATGTTGGGCTTGGGAAACAGGGCTGAGCAGATTCAGTGGAGGCAGTCAGTCTCCTTGGCAGCCACCGCACTTTGTCCCCCTTCATGAATTGTCCTCTTGGGTTCGCCGGAAACTGCCCCGTTTGCTGAGGTCCCTGGAACGGAGGCAGAAACAACGAGACAAAACTGAGTGACAAGCCGCAGCAAGCAATCGCTCAGTCTTAAGGAGAGTGTGCGGAGTTGTCCCAATCTATGATTAGATTTTTGCTGTATTGATTATATGAAAAAAGTGGAATGTAAAAAAGGCCTACACAGTTTACATGCGATACTCTGAATTCTGAACAATTAAATTTAGAGACAATTTCTCCTTATCCCTCTCTCCTTCTCGAAGCACGCACAGGTACTACTGGCTCTGTAGCAGCAACCCGTCAGACCCACCTCTCCATTCGGGGCTTGGTTAGGTGGATGGGTTTGTACAGTTCCGGAATCTTCCTCTCCAACATGGGCCGGAGGTTCTCCCGTAACTTGTTGTAGTTCTTCTTCAGCTCCATCTGGTACTCCTTCTGGTCCGCGGTGATGAGGTGTTTGTTCTTCTCCACGGCCTCCCCACAACTGAGCGAAATCCAAAAGTCAACACACACATGACAAGGCATTAGTCTTAACATTTGATGCTGAAACCTCCCCACCCCACAACTAAGCAAAATCAACAACACACACACACACACAATACAACATTAGTGTAAACTTCTGCTGCTGAAGTATGGCGTGTGTACTTTGGTGACTGTCTGCTCTTTGGTATATATATTTTGTATATTTTGGTGGGTGTTGTAGATGAGTTTGAACAGCGCATACTTTTGGAATCCACTGAAAGGAAACTCACCGCATGATGAACTCCTTGAAACACAGACGCAGCTTGTTGTGGTGGCGGAAGAGCTTGGGGTCTGCTGGGATCTCATTCAGAAACACTGAGGCCACCTCCAAGGGACCCTATTATATAGACATACACAGGACAGTTATCACAGTGGAACTCCTTTAGAAGAGGATTTAAAGCTCATACAGTATGAGTGGAGCTTATGATTTTGACTATTCATGTTAAAAATTCTTCCTGAACAATCTTCCTGATTGTCGTCAACAATGTTCATGTATTTTCTACACACATTAAACAATTTCAAAACTATTGCCATGTAGGGAGAGCCCAGTACTTTATTTGATCAACCGTACATTTATTTGCTTCACAAATGAATTACGATCACTGGTCAAATGCTACTGTATTGTTCAGTGCTACTATATTGTTGTTAGAAACTATTACAAATCAAATATATCAAAATGTTCTCATGGTGTAAAACTATGGTACTGCTATTCTGTTGCCTGGTGTGAAAAACTGGGTTGGTCTATGTGGGACAGTGCTTGAGTCACATCTATGTGGGTGGAAACTGTGAGTTAATGTTAAAAAAAAAAAAAAAAAAAAATCACTCCCTGATCACAGTTGCTGTCTCTCCCTGTGCATTCTTAACATGAGTAGAATGCTTTGAATTTCCATAGCTATGCTAATCACACTTCACTGGGCATCTCAGCGGCACTGAATGATGACTAACGCAAGCTCATTAGTTAAGTCACCGCCTGATTAAAAAAAAATATCGGATATCAAAGAATTTCCCTCAAACAAAATGAGGCCAACATGAGGAGAGTTAATTAACGGCTCTCAACCACCCAGCGAGACTAAAGCGCAAAGCCCATCGTGTAGGATCCCAGTGAAAGCTTCATGCTGATCACAGCAGAGATATGTATGGATTGGGTTTTGAGTTTTTTCTAACAGTGAGAGCATCCCACCTATAATAAAACAAGCAGTTCGCCATGTCATACATTGTGTACGAGCTGGAGCGCCGTAAGGCAAGGGACGGTTAAGATGAGTCAGAGTGCATTGCGCTTATCGAGGATGGTCCTGTAATATATTATTTGATAGTATACTCAACTGTCTGCATCATTTGAATTATTAACACAGAGTTCTGAGGCAGAGTGAGAGAAGTTTACAAGATCACGCTGATACAGTAGGTTCATAGAGATTTCCAGAGGCTTTTGTATTGGCGTTTCATTCTGCTACAACCATGATTAAACTAGAATCATTGCTTGGATGTGATCACTGAGGAGAATCCCTAGTCCTGGACCCTGTAATGGTGGTGGTGGTGATGGTGGTGGGGGGTGAATTACCTGGTTCACAGTTGCTCCCACTGAGCCCTGTAGCACCATCTGCAGCATCTTGGCGTCAGGCTTCACCCGGTGGGTGGCCACGGCCAGCTCACGGGTCTTCTTCTGCATGTCCTCAATGGCCACCTCGATGGGGGTCAGGTCAAACTACACACAGGGACAAGGCAGGAGGACTCAGCCATTTGAGCAGATGGGTTTATTTAAAGAAATGTTAAGCAGAAAATAGTGAAAGTGTACATAGATCTTATAGTCTATCTAACCTATAGCCAGGCTTATTGATCAATGGATACATTCCAGCTACCCCTAAAAAGTCGTCATTTGTATTGCAGTTACAACCAGACTTCAAAACTGGAAAAGTTAGATGAAACTCACTCTGAATATGTGTGTAAGTGTGTGTGTGTGAGTGTGAGTTTGAGTGTGTTATATTCACATATATCTACCCCCCACCCCATTCAGGGCCCCAGGCAGGTGGTGTTACCTCGTCTTTCTGGATGACTTGGATCCGTGTCTTGACGTAGGGGAAGGAGTGCATGGTGGTGAGGATGGTCTTGCGTTTGTACTGCTCGTTCAGTTCGCCCCGAGGACGGCCGCTCTTGGTGAACGGCGTCGTGTACATGAAGCGCCGCAGGTTGAAGTTCTTCTCGAAGTTGGTCAGACGGTCTTTCATCTCGTAGTCATCAAAGAACGGCTCCACGAAAGTGATCTGGATGTAGGCCTGGGTAAACATACACAATAAGCATTTACAAACAATGTCCAGAACAAACATACTTGTTAATGGTATTTACATCTAGTCCATTACATCTAGTCCAATGGTATTTACATCTAGGTAGAAATGAAGTTTCTTTGGAAGTCCTCATTCTAATCAAACGTTCAAAAAATGTTTCACCTTGTTTGGGTCCAGCTTGCTCTTATCAACAGGTGTGGAGTCCTTGATCATTTCCAAAACACCATCTCCCATACACTGACCGTAAAAGGACTGTACAAAAAAAAGAGGACCGAAAAGTTAAGCATCCTCTAATTCTGTGAGAAGTATGAGCTGAAAACACTAAGTCCAAAGACACGCACCTCTAGTCTGTGGGAGATCTCAGGGAGGTGGGTGATGCCTGGCTCCTTGTAGATGAATTCACGTTCGTCCAGGTCTCCAAACTTGCTGCCGTAAAATCCAACCCTGAAATACGTCCCAAACATCCGCTTGTGTCCCTGTTGGAGAAATACACAATCCGAACATGAGTATGAGTACTGAACTGAAATGATGTCACCATTAGGGCTGCAAGTAACGATAATCAGCATAGTCAATGTATTTGTTGATTGTTTTGCTGATTAATCAATGAGTCACTTGATCGATAAAATGTCAGAAATGTTGATTAGTATTTCCAAAAGCCCATGATTATGTCCTCAAATGCCTTGTTTCGTCCACACGACAAAGATGTAGTTAAAATATTACAATTCAAGACGCTGCAATCAGAGAATTTTGAAGTATTTTCCATAACAAAATGAACAAATCAAATCAAATAAAAAATTGTTGACAATTGATTTAGCAGTTGACAATGAATAGAATAATCAACTAATCTCGTAATTATTACTTGTAATAATGGAGTAAACTGAATTCCAATATGGTGGTATTCTAGATTGGTATGCTTGCCTTTTGTATGATGTTCTCGAAGGCTTTCTGAAGCTTGTCGTGAGTGGAAGCCAGTCTCCGGAAGTCTCTGTGAGACTCCAGGATGGGAATCATGATCTTGTACACTTCATTGACAGCCTCATACAGCCCACCCTGCCATAAGAGATGGAAGAGGAAGACAAAACAATAAATAAAAAAAAATAAACGTTAATTCCATTTGGACACTGAAGAGTCTCTCTGACCGCCGTGCCGCTGCGTGACTCACGCTGCTGAAGAGCTCTGCGGCCTGCTCCAGCAGGTCCACCAGGCCGGCCTCCGTGAAGAAGCGGCCAGAGCACACGCCGTCCTCGTCTGGGGACAGCACGTCGTCCGACACCGCCGACTCCTCCAGCACGTTGGGAGAGAGGTTCTGTGGGAGCAAGCAGCACATGTTCAGCATCGGTGTCATCTATATTAGCCAATGTCAATCAGAACTAATCATTGCCCTGATAAGATAAATGTATATAGTTATGCAGTAATATTAGAAGTTGTGTTATTAATGTTTCAGGTTATATATATATATATATTTCACAATAAAGCCTGAACCTGAAACATTAAGAACGTAACTTCTAATATTACTACATTGTTCTTGCCCAGATGAGTGGTCGAAGAATCAGTGACTCAAACACAACAGCGCCATCTTTTGGCTGGGTGGGAACAAGACCACAGGAAAGCTGGCAATCAGGTGCACTTTTCAGTGTTTTCATGCACTGATCAACTCAAACCCTCTCACTCCTGTCTCTGTTCCCTCCCACTCATTGGATCTGTGCAACCACAAATGATGCTGCTTCACTCAGGCGCACTGAGAATCAATAAGCAATTGACGTGTGCAAATATTTGACAAACGTGTTTATTTCCCCTTTAGATTTAGATTACACGGAACAGTGCACCACACCGGACCAGTCTGGATCTTTGGTTGACAAAACATTTGTCAGGTGTCTGTTATGAATACAGCCGAGGTAGGAATCTCAGATTCACCAAATCAATTCAACGTTCTCCCAACAGTGTTTACATGCTTGTCAGTACTAACTGGATGAAGACCAAATGGGCTGGCTTCCTGGGCATGCATCAGGCCTAATCCTAGACTAAACACTTTATTTCAGGAGAGTGCTTCATTGACCGTCTCTTCCACTCTTAAAGCCTAATCCACGTAGAGGGAACTGCCCCAAACGGGTAAAAATGGCTCACAGAGTGGATAGGTGAAGCTAACACATGGGAGGAAGGATAACGTTTTAGTTAAAGCTGACTGATATTTAGCAGGCACTGTTATCCAAAGGGATACACTCACAACAGATGGGGAATCGAACTCAAGTGGTTACCACTGCTCCTCCACACCTACTCTGAACCAGGTGCCCTTTTTGTGTCCACCGAAGTTGTACAGCAATTTGCTGTGTATTAGCCACATTGTGCATAAGCCGCAGGACAGTGTTAAAATGCAAG
>NC_085009.1:6339343-6396843 GCF_963854185.1 Sardina pilchardus | reverse complement strand
GTACATCATTCTATTGCTCTATAAACCAAAGGCGTCTGTAAATTCCATACACAACACACTGCTACGCTACTGGAGGTTGATCGTGTATGACTATCAAAATGGTGGCATTAATATACCATAATAACCATATTAACGACTGTTAATAACGCTAATCCTGGTTGTTATGGAAACAATCAGGAACAGTGATGTAGGTCAGAAACTTCAACACACAACGTTCCAAGGTGGACCAAAACACGTTGGGACTCACTTATCGTGCCGGTCGTTGGTCTGTCTCCACTGGGTGAGGTCCTTCCTCCAGCGCAGGTTCTCTCGGTAGCCCATCGTTCGTTCGTTGCCTGGGTAACAAAACCAACATTTCACATATGAAAACTACATGCAAATATGCTCTACACACAAGATGCAGCAACATCCAGTACAGCTGTGTGAAAGTCTTTCTCAAAGTATCAACTGGTACGTAAAGATAAGATATTCTTACACAGTGTTTATCCAATACTTTTGATAAATTACTAAATACATATGTAACAATGTAAAAAGTAAGTCATTCACATCTCTCTGTGTGTGTGTGTGTGTGTGTGTGTGTGTGTGTGTGTGTGTGTGTGGGTCTCTGTGTGTGTGTGTGTGCGTGTGTATGTGTGCTCACCCCCTGCTCTCCTCATCATCTCCCCCCGTGCCCCCTGCCCCCCCAGTAGGGCCTCCTCCAGACGGGCCTTGGCCTGCTGGGACTTCTGCAGCGCCTGGGTGCTCACCTTGTCTGAGCTCTGCTTCCCCTACACACACACACACACACACAATGCACCATACATCAAATACACAAAAACATGCATAAAGTACGCGCGTGTGTGTGTGTGCGTATTAACTGTATACTGAAATGTGTCTTTAGAGTAGAAAGTAGGAATATTACTTTAGTATGACAAACACTGTTTTTACATCGATGTGTGTGTGTGTGTGTGTGTGTGTGTGTGTGTGTGTGTGTGTGTGTGTGTGTGTGTGTGTGTGTGTGTGTTGAGAAGGTGCTACAGCAGGGGGAGATAAGCGACTGTGCTGACGCCTACATCAGCATGATAAAAGAGTGACACAGCTAAGGTCCTCACCACACTCTCATCTAGTTATCGTTCAACGTGTGTGCGTGAGACCCACCTGGTACTCGAAGCAGGACACGCAGATGGTCAGCAGCTCCAGCAGGCGGCTGAGCTGGGCGAAGGGCATGTCGGCCGTCCAGCGCTGGATCAGGCCGGTCTCGGCGTTCTTCATGATCCACAGGAAGCACACCAGCAGGTTGCGGCTGGTCTCGGCGGTCAGGGTGCTGGTGGCCTTCGTGGACTGTTGTGGGGGGGGGGGGGGTCAGAGGGAAACAAAAGAGAGCGTGACACGTCCGCCGGACATCTCAAAGGAAAACAGGAAGGCGAAGGAGGAAGTGGCGGTTGTGGTTTTGGCTTTTGTGTTCGTTCACCTTGACTCTCTCCCATCGGTCACATGTTCCGACACTTTCTCAGAAGCGAAGCAGGCGTTTGCTCATGCAGAGAGAGAGGGAGAGAGAGAGAGAGAGAGAGAGAGAGAGAGAGAGAGAGAGAGAGAGAGAGAGAGAGAGAGAGAGAGAGAGAGAGAGAGAGAGAAAGAAAGAGAGAGAGAGAGAGAGAGAGAGAGAGAGAGAGAGAGAGAGAGAGAGAGAGAGAGAGGGAGGAAGGTTCCACACTCACCATGGAGGCCATGGAAGCCAGTGCATTCCGTGCCAAGGTGTTAAAGGGGTTTCCTGCGATCGCCATGGCAATATTCTGATTGATGGGGTTGACGTTATCAGGGTCCTCCTCAGGGCCAGTGGTCTTGGCTTTGCCGCCGCGCGTGTCTGATACTGTGGAATCAAGCCAGAGTGGACAGACCATCAAACATAAACCCAGCTCATGCTTAAAAATGTGCTTCATTGAAAGAGTTACAGTAATCATAGTTTTTGCACTGTCACAAACACACCAGTATGGGTATGCATTGCTATGTTGTACAGATCTCATATTATAATCACTACGCAAGATAACACATCATATATTTGCCCCATGAGAAATTAAATGCATATGGCTGAGTGTGTCTGGCCCAAGTGGGAGGCGAACCTGTGAAGTCCAGGGAGTTGATAGACTCGATGATGACGCCCACCAGGGGGAGGTAGAGAGCGGCGATCTTGGCGCGCACCTCCGGCCTCATGCAGCGGTGGTCCAGGTCGTGAGCGCAGAGCAGGCTGTACGTGGCGTTGATGGCCTTCCTCTGCACCTTCCCTCTACAACACACACACACACACACACACACACACACACACACACACACACACGGGCCAACGGTGCATGAGAAGGTGGAGAGATGACCCATATAGTGACCTGCCCCTGGTCAAGCGTCTGTGTGTGTCGTATAGATATATTTCTATTCAGCTCAATATTAACTGACTGCTATGACTATGAGCTTATCCTGAGTGCTGATCCCAACTGTTTTTTTTTTTATATATTATATAATATCAATTATATATGATATATCATTTTTAATATGGTCACGTCTGTAAGGCACAGATAGGACAAAATAATCACAGCAATCTCTGCAACATATGTCACAACAGCAATGATAGTCAGCAGCTCTTGTTAAAATGTCTGGTTGCTGTAGGAACAAAGGACCTCCTGAATATAACTGACTCCTCAATATGAACTGACTCCTCCTATGCCTAGGAGCTTATCCTGAGTGCTGATCCCAACTGTTCTTTTTTGTGATAACATTCTCCCGGCGGTGGCGTGTGATGTAGCGGCTGCGCGGGACTCACCCGTCCTGCTCCATCTCCAGCGCAGCGTCCAGCTCGGTCAGCAGGAGGCCGGTCAGGAAGTGCTGCTGCTTGAACTCCTGAGAGAGATCAAACATGGCCAGGATCTTCTGCTCCTGGAAACTGCACGAACTTGACGTCTGCAAGAGAGAGAGAGAGAGAGAGAGAGAGAGAGTGAAAATAAATAAATAATATTCCTTTGCTGTTGAGAATGACTTCATAGCATGATCTACTGTAATATCACAACGTGACATCCTTAGCATAGGATTTGCACACCTAACAAGCTGCTAAATTTAACCATACGCGACATCCCAGCTCCTCATTATCTATTGCAGATTTGTTTTTAGTGATTTATTTTTATTACCATTATTGCTGTTGTTGTTCTTGTTTTTGTTGTTGTAAGGTGTCCTTGAGTGCCATGAAAGGCGCCTCAAATAAAATGTAATATTATAATTCTCTATTATTATCTACCTAATTAGGATGAACTGGTTTACTAAATGGTTGGATCAAATACTTGGCAGGACTTTTACTTTCTGAACCTGCAATGTCCACCTCTGAATTTAACTGACGTCAAACTAGTATGGGCTGGACTGGACCTAACTGCCCCATTAGCATGGAGGTAGCTAAGGCTAAGGGCAGCGCTGGCGCGGGTGGTCAGACCTGCGAGGAGATGGAGGGGCAGGGCGAGGCGGGGGCGGAGGCGGGGCCGCTGAAGTACAGGCTGAGGTTGAGGTAGTGCTCGTGGCTGCACAGGATCCGCAGGAACTCCAGCCGCGTGCTGATCACCGTCGTCATGGACACGGCCTTCGCGCTCATCTGGAGGACGACAGGAAGTGACACAGGATTAACGGCGTAGCAACACACACACAACACACTTCTGTTTGCAAGGAAGAGCACAAACACCTCTAAAATAATACTGTAGCATTACATTATACTGAAATAGATGTGCAATACCCTCCATCACATGTCTGTCCACTTCATAACAACTTAATATAGCACTATGTACCCTATCATAACACATAAATAAACATATAGCATGCAAAGCCAATGTTTCTGGTATGTCTCTTGTGAATGCAATAGGTAAAGTCATTTGTTGCCTAGAGACACAGACTTAATGTGAGCAGATGCAGTGGTATCTATTAGTGGAGGGGGGGGGGGGGGGTCTTGCCTGGTTGCAGTAGGACTTGACCAGCTTGAAGACAAAGCCCCGGTCCATGAGGGACATGAGGTCGTACAGGAAGAAGGCCAGACTGATGTTCACCTTCTCCGCCTGCTCCGTTTCCTGAGGGCACAACAACACCAGCGCAGAGAGATGATTGATGACAACGTTCACTACATGTGGCCCCGCCCGGCCATCAGCACGGACTTATCTTTTCATCCCCAACAAAAAGAGTTACATTTGGATATTTCTAACCTCTCTTAGGCATGCCACTTTTCAAAGTAGAGGTTTAAATTAATATAAGTTTGATACAGCCGCATCCAGAAAACAACAGAAGGACATGCTTCTCAAACATGCTTATCATTTGAATAATGAAATATTTATTTATCAATTTCATTTTTCATCTTATTATTAATTATTATACTATTATTAAGTATTAATTAAATAATGAAGGCAGTACAGTGTAAGAGGTAGTAGGCCTGCGGCTACGCTAAGCTACCTTCTGTTTGACCAGGCTCGTGCCGATCTCGGCCGTCACCACGTTAACGATGGTGGTGATGTCGTCCTTGAACCGGTCAGAGAAGCGGCCCTGGCGAGGCATGGACTTCCTGTCCATCTGAGAGACGTGCTGCGCCATGCTCTTCACCTGAACACACACATACACGGACATGAGATGGACAGCTTCACGGACATTAGTAGGACTTGACAAAGAAAGAACGAAGGAAAGACAGACTGACTGACTGACTGACAGACAGACAGACAGACAGACAGACAGACAGACAGACAGACAGACAGACAGACAGACAGACAGACAGACAGAACACACACACAGTGGCAGGCTTACCAGGAGCTCAAAGAAGAACCAGGCGTACTTGTAGGCGTTTTCACGACAGACTCCGGTGCTGACCACCATTTGTAGAGCGAGCTCTTCATGGAATTGCTATAAAATGATGTGGACAATGAGATTGGCAAAACTACCTATCCATATTCCATATGGTTTTAGTATTCAAACCTAAAATTGTACTAAAATTCACTGACTAAATGTTACAAATATGAAGGCCCCAATTGAGTTCAAATACATTACAATGCAACATGAATACATCTGAAGACAAAACAATCAGAGTGATAGTTAAGGGATATATGTTTACAATGTAAACACTTGTAAACAGAGCCTCATCAGTTGTGGGTCATGGGTTGTGTGGTACCTACCTTTTTATTAACGGGCTTCGTCCCTGCTGAAGTAGCACTGGTGTCCACATATGTTGACATCCGACAACTGGGATGGTTGGCACCCTGCTGAAAAAATACATAAGTATTAGTGACTAAATACTGATCATACAGTTGCTCATACTGATGCTGTCAGTGCGAATGAAACTGAATAGTGAACTATGCATGTGTGTTTGTGTGCGCATGAATGCTTGCAGATATCTCTGAATGAGATACCACACACGCATGCATGTCTGTCTGTGTGTGTGTGTGTGTGTGTGTGTGTGTGTGTGTGTTGGTACCTTTCCGGACATGATGTTCTTGACCTCGGTGTCCTCGGCTGACTGTGGCACGGGGATGTCTGGGTTGCTGCTGCTGCGGACCCTGGACTGGAGCAGCATGCTGCCCACCGTGCTGGCCGTGGCTCTGCCCAGCGTGCTGTAGCGCGCCTCTGGGTGCAGCTGGTGCCCACCTGCCCACGCCATGCCACAGCAGAGAGAGAGGGAGGGAGAGAGAGAGAGAGAGGGAGAGAGAGAGGGAGGGAGGGAGAGGAAGAGGGAGAGGGAGAGGGAGGGAGAGGAAGAGGGAGAGGGTAAGACAGAAAGAGAGAGAGGGAGAGAGGGGGGAGAGGGGGAGAGGGGGGAGGGAGAGAGAGAGAGACAGTCAGCAAGTGCTAATCTCAATGGATGCCCTTTACTGATGTATTTAACGGTGACTCCTCTGAAAGGCCATGGTAAGACTGAACAGTATGATGTTGACTGAACAAAAACAAGGGAATACTGTACGAGAAATCCAAACACATGCACTGCACCAGAGACAGAAAGGGGCTTTCATCTCTCTGCCCTGATGGAGTCACGCCAGCCAGGTCATGCCAGCTCAAGTGAACGCCAAACCAAACAACTGTACGACCTACTGCTCTGCATTACAGAAATCCCAGCTATGAAGAAAGACTGACGTCAGCAGTTGTAGCATACTGTAGACAGCAAAGGGGCAGGGGGTGCAACTGGCTGTAGCGTCCGTAACACATTGGGCTCTAAAGCAAGTTGTACTGTATGCTCCTCTGTGCACATTGGCACGTGATGTGTCCATTGACGGACGGTCCAAATGGCTGGACAGCACACAAAATCCCACACATGCGCTTTGATGATGTGATTCTCGTCACGCGCCACATGCGCGGGACAGACACAGGAGCGCGTCGCAGCCTTTAGTGCCCCACGGGGACCGACTTCATATCTCATATCTCTCTTACTCGCTTCTAGTCACTTTTCATTATCTTATGTGAGTAAAGGCAAAACGCCCTAAAATATACTTTAATAAATGAACAAACAATCAATCAATCAGTCAATCAATCAATCAAACAATCAATCAATCAAACAAACAAAGACAGTACAGGGGCTGCGTCCCTCACCTGTGCTGACCACCTCCCCCTGAGTCTCGGGCAGGCGGAAGGCGTAGTACAGGTACTTGGCCAGCAGGCAGTTCCGGCCCTGGTGGTCCCTCTCCAGCTCCTGGCTGTTGTGGAGGCTGTTGACGATGGACACCACCGACTCAAAGGCGATCTGCGCCAGGTTGGCTGTGAGGAGGCAGACGAGAGGAGAGGACAGGAGTTGTACTTAGAGGACTTTGGAGACTGAGGGATGCAACGCTCCATATGGTCAGTGTTCCAGAACAGCAGTATGGTGTTTCTCCTCTAGCTGTAGGGCTTTACTTCTGGTAAGTCTATTAAACGTCAATTATTATTACCGGTAATAATAATAGTAGTATTATATCATTTGCATGCCACTAATAGTAGTAGTATTGTATCATTTGCATGCCACCTTGACCTAAATGACCAATCAAACGGCTAAAACACTAAGGTAACATTGTGCTCCTTTCAACAACTCAATGAGCTGTGTCCCCGAGGCACCTGTCCTGAGATACTCTTAAAATTGCTTTGTTTGTTTGTGTGTTCGTCTATGAAAATGCATGTGACTCTTGGGTGCATGTTCGTGCATGTGTTTCTGTGTGTGTGTGATTGTGTGTGTGTGTGTGTATGTGTGTGTGTGTGTGTGTGTGTGTGTGTCTGTCCTTCTCACCCGTCTGGCCGGCGATGACCATGGGCTGCATGATGAGGCGGAAGAGCTTGTCCAGCACCTGGTGCAGGAAGAGCACGAGCGGCTCGAGGCGCGAGGAGGACAGCGAGACGATGCTGAGCTTCAGCTCGTGCTCCACCTTGTTCTCCGGGATCTTCTCGTCCCGCAGCCGGATGGGGAACGTCACCTTGCCCTCCAGCGCGTGGCACAGCGTGAAGAAGCGCTCCAGGTGGTTGTCCTGGCACGGGTGGGGGGGGGGCGGAGGAGTGTGAGTGTGTACGCACTTGAACAAGAGTGTGTGTGTGTGTGTGTGTGTGTGTGTTTAAGTATGTGTATATCTATGCAATGAGTGGGTGTGGGTGTGCAAAAGTTGATTTCAACTTTTTTGTTTTTATTAAGTTTGACTATGTCCATGTTTCTGTGTGTGTGTGTGTGTGTGTGTGTGTGTGTGTGTGTGTGTGTGTGTGTGTGCGCATGCGGGTGTGTGTGTGTGTGTGTGTGTGTTTCCACTACACAACATACCTGGGTGTGGACTGAGGAGATGGCCTGCAGCTCCAGGTTGAACACGCCCTTGTGGCTCTCCATCCACTTCACAGGAGGCACCTGAGTCGGTATCCTCTACGGGGACATCACCATCATCATCATCATCATCATCATCATCATCATCCACACCTCTGTTCTCAGCCAAACACAAACTTCACTCCTTTACACACTCAGTGACCAGCCTTACTCGTCAATCACTGATCTGAGATCAGATGATCAGAGCAGGGGGGCATATTCCAAGTACTGTACGTCATTTAGTAACAAACCTGGGTAAGTTAACTCAGAGTACGTGGTAAACCTCCTAGAACACGAGCCCAATGGCATTGTTTACAGTACCGTACAGCTCTTCTACTAGGAGGTTTACCATTTACTCTGAGTTAACTTACCCAGGTTTGTCACTAGACCACGTACTTGGAACCCCCCCCCCCCCCCCCCCCCAGATCTGGGCTGGTGTCCAGTGAGTGGGCATGTGGTGACAGCGCTCACCTCGGGGGAGTGCATGGAGTAGTTGACCGGCAGCTTCTCCAGCGCTATGGGCAGGCAGTACTGACCCGTCTGCAGGCGGTCAGTGTGAACTATGGGCAGCCACTGCAATGAGAAACACAACACTACGCATCACGTACTGTATCATGACATTGATCATATCAGAAAGCAGAAAAAATGCTGTTTTGCTTACCTACAGTACCTACAGTCATGCTAATAAAGCAACCTTAAACTGAATTGAATCTAATCGAATCAAATCAAATCAAAATCGAATTGAATGGAGCTTGTGCCAAACAGGTGGAGTTATGGGATGTCCCTATCTCAGTTCCAGTCTTGTATCTCCCCCAAGAGCAGGCAGGGCTTGAGCCAAGGCTTAAGGCAGTGCTTGAAGTTATCAGAAAGTCTTAACATCTTAAACATCCTGGTCCACTTCTCAATTCTGGCACAGTGCTTGGAAACTGAACGCCCTTCTCCTGTCCACCTTTCCCTAATCCTGCTGCTCCTGGACATGGGCGACGACGGGCGGCTCAGGAGCCGGGAACATAGTGGTGAAGAGTCGACGACTCACCGAGTACCCGACGAGGGCCTCGACGGCGCCCGCCTGGCTCTGCTTCTGCTGGCAGCTGATGTGGTAGAAGGTGAAGAGCAGGTGGTGGCGCTCCGTCAGCTTGGCCGGCAGCTTGATCTTCACCTCCTCGTAGAAGTCCGGCGACCTGAGACCCAAACCGCGCGCTCAGTCATCGACTATACCGTATATATATGCCACTCAGACCTCAGCTAAATGAATACATTACCAGGGTTTATAGAAGTCAGTGTTAATTGAGGTGTTGTATAAATTACACTTACTTGTTATGGTAAGTTACTGGGGTATAAGCCTCTGAAACAAATTCCGCTCCACTGGATTTTCCAAATATGACCTGAGGACAGGAATGAGAACACCATCACTGAACTGGAATAGCAAGACATATTTACGGAGTATACATGAATGTAAATCCATTCATTCCCTACGTTTCCTTAATTCATTTTTGGATGGTGAGATCATGAGACTGGCTCATGTTGACTCGACAAAGCAGTGGCGTTGCTATAATACTGATTTGGTCAACGAAGCGAACGGAAAATGACTTACAGGTAGAGCGCTGGTGTGCTCCTCTCCGCTCATGAACTGGATTTTGATGGTGATGTTCCTGGCCGAGGTGAGCCGGTTGGCCACGTTGAGCCGCTGAGGGTAAACATACAGGATGTTTCTGTGAAGAGGGAAAAATACAAACATAAAGGTTAAACAAAAACAAAGATTAAACAAATAAACACAGGCTGGTGTCATGGTCTGGTGAAAACTCACTGTCTTTGCCAAACAGACAGCAAATTAAAAACAGTCTGGGCCTGATGTTGACTTTGAGCAGCTGAAAGGCTGCTGCACTACCACAGCAAGCCAGTAGGTGGCAGCAGAGTACCATAGAGACAATAATAACATCACTCAAGTGCAACTTTTGGAGGAGCAAGAAGAGCGTGTAGGACAAAGGTTACGAGTTAACAGGTTACTAGCACTGGAGTCAACTGCAGAGTGGAAATCATCCAACAGCTTCCCTACTGTATCTGTTATGGTCTTACAGGAAGGAAACAGAGTGTGTCTTTCTGTGAGATGACATCTTGTGTAATGACCTGTAAATGCTGTGAGGGACGTAGACGTCGCTGGAGGGGAACTCCAGGATCTCTTTGATCAGGCGCGGGCTCTTCTCGGCCAGGGGCTTGACCAGGATGAGCTCAGGAGACAGGCAGCCGGTCATGGTCTCTGGTGCCGGTTGCACCTCCAGTTTGATTACACCTGAAAAGCCAAACACAACCCTCAAATTAATGAACAGCCACCTGCATATCCCACCAACACACAACGCAATAAGATATCTTTGAACACACACTACTCATTACATATTTACACTTGACACTTTTCAAGGCGTCTGGGTAGGCGAATGTCGATGAATTAAACACAATTAAAGAAAAGTTCAAATGTTTAAAGACATGGTTCTACTGTACATATGTCTAGATAAGGGTGTGGATAAGGGTTAGAGTTCACCTGGTATTGTTTTTATTCGTCTCTGTATTGACGTTCTCTTGATATCACCCAGATGCTTGAACAAGTCCTCATCGCTCAGGCGGTCGCCCTCCTAGACACATCACATGAATGGAAGACGTCAGTGGGGCCGTAGTGAATAAACACGCCCTGAGGCCAAGTCATCTGGCAGAATGCCGCAGATATGAAGCTAATAGCTGGACCTAGTACAAGCTCAGCTCGCTTGAAAGACAGGGTGGTTCAATAAGTGTGATTTGGCTAACCGAGGCCTCTCTGTGACGTGGAACAAAACCAAACCAAACACGATACACGTCATGACATTTCAACTGCTGGAATTCCTCAACATCTCTCTTCAGCCGTAGCCCGAGGCTGTGTTTACACCACAAACAACAAATAACAAACAAGCCAACATAAAACTATCCTCATGACTTTGCAATAGGCATAGGACACAAGATACAGTTAAAGGGAAAATCCGTTGGTGTTAACTGGCTAAGTTCTGAATGCTTCGGGTCTGGATAGGGTCACCCCTCATCCATGACTAGCTTATGGTCATACTTGACATATCTAAAACCCATTTTACACCGTATTTTTCCCTTTAAGAAAAGCATGTAGCCCATGACCCTCAGGAGTCAGTTGTGTGTGTGGAGCATGAAGGTGCTTCCTGCTAAAAGTGGGCTCCCGTCTTGCATTGTGGGACGGACCTGTTTGAAGAGGGTGTTGATGGTGATGTTGGCAGGTTTGAACCCCGACAGGTTGAACTGGTCCTCCACACACGAGAAGCGTTCCGAGTTCCGTCGTGGCAGATAAGCCCTTCTTTCCAAACTACCTTTACCTGTTCAACAGAACACATACTGTATTGGTTGATGCTATCGTGTTCTTTACACATATTGTACAGCCATTTTTTTTTAATCAGATGAATGACAATTACACAGGTACATTGGTTATCTACACAAGCAGAGTCCTTTCTAACTCTAAAGAGAAAGAAAATGTTCGAACATTCTAAAAGTGTTCTAACGTTCTAATAACACCTCATTTCTCTTGTAAGTATAAATGAGACAGACTGCAAAAGCAAACTGCCCTTCATATAACATGCCATGATGGTATTGTAGATATACGGCATGATGAGATGCTTCCCGCCTACATGTGAGCTGTTTTTTCGTCTCACCGTTAATGCTGTCGGCCTCAGCCATGTCTCTTTCCATGGTGGCGGTGGTGGTCACATTCATGATGTTGACCACGCCCCATGCGAAGGGCATCCGATAGCGGCCCAGCCTATGACAGAACTGCTCCGCCTGGGTCTTCAGCTTGTCCAGTTTATCCCGATTCTGAAATGAGACATCCTCACACATTAGACCACTAGCTTATTAGCATTTGTGATTAAAACAGCAAGGAAACATGTTCACTGTGGAGCTGTTAAAATGTGTTTCTAGTTCATACGGTTTCATTGAAACCTATTGAAGAACTAGATCTCTAATTGTAAACATGTGATAAACAGTCAAGGAAACAAAGAAAAGGGTTTCCACAAGATTCTTAAAGGAGACATAGAATGGAAACCATTTTTGGCCTTGGTTTTGATGAAGTAGGAGAGGTTGTGCGTAACCAAAGAGCCATCATGAACATGAGGCATGGTTGTGCCCTCCTTCATATGAAAATCTTGAACTTAGAAATAGCCACTAAAACATAGGTGAATTAGAACAACGCCTTCATGTGATGACAAATATCGCAAAGCAATTGAAGTTCAATTGTGGTTGCCAAAGAGGGCGCCATTTAGTCAAAAGGACCATTTCAATACCCAGCCTAAATATAACTTTTGATTGGGCTTGTAAAATTGCAAATGAGCTTACTTTTTATAAATCAAAATTGAATATATACCATTTCAACATCAGAGAACACATTGAGTACAATACTCAATTCATCCATTCTATGTCCCCTTTAAGTGAAGGACAATGGATCCAGCCCTGACCAAAGCACCATGGAGACTTGTCTGGTAAATGAGAACTAGATGAGAGGGTGTTGAGTACCTTAGTTGTGTCACTCTCTCTCATGCTGATGTAGGGGTCCGCACAGTCACTTATCTCCCCCTGCTGTAGCACCTTCTCAATCTGAAAACACACACACACACACACACACACACACACACACACACACACACACACACACACACACACACACACACACACACACACACACACACACACACACACACACACACACACACACACACACACACACACACACACACACACACACACACACACACACACACACACACACACACACACAAAAAGTGTTTGTCATACTATAGTCATATTCCTACTTTCTAGGTCCTCAGGGCCTAATTAAACTGGCATGTGATACCACCCATACAGTATGAGTTCATGCATTGGACAGGGAAGCATATGCCCAGGCATGCCCTTTACCTTGACTACCAGGTAGATGTCGGGGGAGGGCTGTGTGATGGAGAAGATGGCCGCCTTGGCCTGGCTGGAGGGGTCGATGGTGGGGGTGTGAGGGCGCAGGAACCCCCTCATCGTGTCCGAGTTCAAGTCGAGGTGGAAGTCCTCAGAGATCTAACGTTAGACACGCAGACAACATTTAAAAAAAAACACTGACACAGTGCACAAAGTCTGTGTGTGTGTGTGTGTGTGTGTGTGTGTGTATATGTCTCCGATGGGGATAGTGAAGGGAAGAGTTCTACGAAAAGCATCATCATGATTTCAAAATCTACTTCCTGTGGCAGGGTCAGCAGCACTTTCGCAGGGGTAAAGAAAACACAGAGACCCACGAACACGCGCACACACACCCGCGCACACACACACAAGCACATGCCTATGCAAATGCATGTGTGCACACACAAGGAAACCTTGCACTACACAAACACGGGAGGATTTCATTTGCATGCAATCCCAACGTACATCTACTGAAGGATTCGATTACGCTCAGCAGTCCTTCTTCAACACACACACACACACACACACACATACAGTACGCGTCCCGGTCAAAATGGTACCACTGACCAAGAAATGTCATATACAGGACACACAAAACACTTCAACGCGCTAAGTTGCGCTAAGTATTGTTGGTTGCTGTTCCCTTTGAAATCATTACATCAGTTCAACTCAGTCATACTGTATCTCCAAAGGTCAATAAGCAACAAGTATGGCCTGTTAAAATGCCATTTATCTTCATGTTCTGATGGCATAGTTACTACACATGTGATAACAGATCAGCTGGCGTCTAACAGAAGAAAACACTCAAATTCCTTCACGGTTTGGGGTCAAGGAGGCTGACTTAATACAGCGCGTCCCTTGCTGGAGTGAAGTCGCCCCTCCTTAAGGCAATGACATACAATATCCTGTTGCTGGGAAGGCAGGCGCGTCACACAATCCCAGCGAGGGCTTCAGTGTGCTCTGTTGTCTGCCCCACAGCTGGGTCAACTCCCTTCATTTGAAACAGAAACGTTTATTTTCATCTCCCACATCAAGACCAGCGAGGGTGAACGCTCTGAGGTTTTGGCACTTGTACGTGCAACTCGCTCTTTTATATGTTTTTTTCTTCTTTTTGTTTTTTTGCAGGCCCCACAGCAATTGTGACAACACATGACAATTGTGACACACATTTTTCAGAATTCAATCCTGGTTAAACGGAGTGCGAATTGTCCAGTAAAACGTTTTTTGTTTTTTTTCCAAGGCATTACAATTTGTTTCTCTGATATTTTTAGTCATTTCGGGATTTCGGCTGAACGTTAAGTGGGTCACAGATGTGAACCAACTGCCTGGACGCTTACGATGGCACAGATGCTGTCTAATCACCTGTTTGGCTTTGGCAAGAGTAAAAACCAAAACAAAATCATCTGTACTTCTTCGGATTGCAAAGAACACACAGTGCTACAATATTTGTTTAAAAATCTAGGGTCTCTCTCTCATTCTCTTCTGAAGTCATTGTGTGCGTCGTGTCCAACTCGTAACCTACAAAAGTGCCCTGGTTTTTCCGAGAGAGAATAGGTTTATTCTTGGGTCTGTTTTGTACTTGTTTTAACAGAGACCCTCGGTCCCTCCCTGAGGAAGGCCTCCCTCATTAAAGTTACCATAACATATCCCTTTCAAGTAACTGGAAACATATTAGGACGACACTCACTGCCTAGTGGGTGTGGATCTGTCTGCTCTCTGGAACACAGAGCCAGTGACCTCACACACTTTATATGAAACCCACAATAGAGGCTGAGGCTGAGGCTCATAAACAAAAACAAAATAAAACCCATGTGATGCTTTTTTGGCCAGCACTTGGAAGACTGACACAGTCCATCAGTCATCAGTCCATCACTGTCGCGTCGGCACTGACCTCCGGAGAAAGTCACAGACACTCATATTGAAGTCATCTTCCGAGGGTCTCCGCCCAGGCAGACAGAGAGACACGAGGGCTTAGGAATTTCTCACGGCCCCTTGCTGCGCTCGGACTCAAGGAGAAGGACGTCTACATGTGCATCTCGGTAAAACAACCCCGCCTACCTACCGCTGTGCTGTCTACCTCGGGCTAAAGAGAGAGAGGGGGTGCTTACCTTCTTCTTCTCTTTGAGGTCATACAGGGCCATGGTTGCAAATACTGGTTCTATATCGATCTCAAACCTGCTCAAACCAGAAAAGAAAGAGAAAGAGAGAGAGAGAGAGAGAGAGAGAGAGAGATAAAGAGGGAGAAATACATAGTAGTGAGTGTTTGTGGGAAGCAATTAGGGCCTGGCCTGTTCTATAAGACCACCACTGATTTGTACTCAAAATTCATATGCTTTCTTAGGCTTTGGATAATGTGATAACATCTGCCTGGTTGTCTTATTTCTACTCTGCGTATGAAGCATTGTTATGATTAATTTAGAGGAAATCATAAAGTTTTAACCCCTCTAGGGATTTAATCAAAAAATGCCCCCCTACCTCCACCTGAAACATCCCACCCATCAAGAGCCACTTAAATATTACATGCAGCGTTGCATTTCACTATTTCTATAGTAATTTATCTCATGTTCATTTTCATAATATAATAATGGCCCTCCTACCCCGAAGCATTAGGATAATTATCCAATACAGGCTGCACAATGTGCCTGTACAGATTTCCATACTCCACATTGCTTTCAGGTCCATTGCATATCCATCTCTAACTAAGCCGTCGTGTTCTGTAATGCCAGGCATTAGAGACATCTATCTAAACAAGATGTCACTCAAATGATTGGCTGAATGGTCTCTCTGTGGCTAAAAATGGATGAGGAGGAATTTGATGATTACTTGATGGCTTGGCATCTGACGTAGATCCGGTGGCCTGTATGTTCCCGAGGACACTCCGGCTTAGGCCTGATCTCCACAGCATCATCCTGCAGTGTGTGTGTGTGTGTGTGTGTGAGCGTGTGAGAGAGAGTGTAAATGATAGTTTATATATGTGTGTGTGTGTGTGTGTGTGTGTGTGTGTGTGAGAGAGAGTGTAAATGAGAGTTTATGTGTGTGTGTATGTGTGTGTGTGTGTGTGTGTGCACATGTGTGTGTGTGAGTGAGTGAGTGAGAATGAGAATTTGTGTGTGTGTGTGTGTGTGTGTGTGTGTGTGTGCGCGCGTGAGTGATTGAGTGAGTGAGAATGAGAAATTGTGTGTGTGTGTGTGTGTGTGTGTGTGTGTGTGTGTGTGTGTGTGTGTGTGAGAGAGAGAGAATGTGCATGTGTGTGTTGGGGAGGGAGGGGGGGGGGGGGGGTCAGAGAGGAGAGGACATCACATTAGTGGGCTCATAATGACCGTGCTGATCTCTGACGTTGATTGAGGGCTGCTAGTCAGCTCAAGTGGAAGCATGTGGTCAGAATCTCACCCCTAAAAATGCTCAGCTGTCAAGACCGAAACAACAATCACGCCGACGCTGAGAGATGTTTTAACAGCGCACAAGCCTCAGCTATGTGTGGGTTGGACGCCACGGCTACCGAATGACGCTATGAAAATCATCAGGGTTTCTCTGATGAAAGGAGCTCAGAAAAAGGATGCGCAACGAGCAGATTCAATCGCTCATTTCCACAAAAATAAAAGTGCAGGCAAATATTTTTCGGTAGACAAAACATTAAGGCCTGCTGAGCGAAACAGAAACGTCTCAGTGCTTCTCCGATGACAGGATTTAAAAAAAAATAATAAAAACAGCCCTGCTGTGGTTGAACATTTTCTTTTAAACCTCCCTCCAGGCAAACAAAATTGTCAGTCTTACATCAGCATGCATTTATTTGGTGGATATTTCCGTCCCGAGTAACTGTACCAGAGGTTTCAATCGCATTAGTATGCAGATTCCCTGGGAATCAAGCTCAGACCGGATCCATGACATTACAAACATCTCCCACAAATCCGCTAAAGCTCCACGAGAGGAAAAAAAAAAAGAAAAGAAAAGAAAAAAAACGAGAGCTGCTGGTATTAGAGTCTTTACGGTACCTCGTCGGCAGGTGGGTAGAGGGCGAAGAGTTCGGGGTGGCGGTTGCCCTGGCGCCCCTCCTGGTTGAAGCGGTCCAGGTCGTCGGGGTTGCTGAAGCGCAGCAGGCTGTCCACGCGCGCGTCCGGCTGCAGTGCCCGCAGGTCGAAGTCCGAGGAGGTGAGCGTGGTGCGGCTGGACTCGTCGCACAGCGCCGCCAGAGACGGAGACCTCACCTGTAGCAGGACACAGATCATGAGACATCAGACATGAGACATGAGACATGATATACATTATGCAGTATACATCATATATACCTCACCTGCAGCAGGGCAGGGATCCATGAGACATGATATACATTATACAGTAGACATCACACCACACTTGTAGCAGGACACAGATCCATGAGATATACAGTATACAATACAATATGAGCAGGGGACATACATTAATATATCATTTATACTGTATATATTAGTATGTATTATACACATTTAATACTGTAAATGCACACTGTTGCAGATCTCCACAGTTGTAAAATCCCCAAGCAAAGACTTGACCCTGTTCTAGCACTTCCTCTCTTGTGAAACAATGCATTCCTGCTCCTGCAACCCCCTGCCTCCACACAAAGTCACTGAGGTGGTACCGCACGAGACTACACACACACGCCCTGACACTGTGGGACATTAAAACTCTGATTACAGACTCACACTTTAAATCACATTTTTGTGTACAATTAGAGTAAAAGCAGTCTGATTCTCGGTTTTTGTAACTGTGTTGAACTTCACCAGTATGCTTTTCATCACTAATTAAGCGAATCTAGTTGAAAACCAGCTTTAAAAGCGTGTTATGTAAACAGTCAAATGTGTCAATAGCAAATGAAGGGTCCATATTTCAAGAGAACAGAAATGCTGGCCCAAGACTTCACTAGAGGGGAACGCTGCTCCAGACCGCATGGATCTGGCCTGAAAGGAGCGGGGGGACTGACAATGGGCCTGTTTTTCCCGCGGACAGCCTTGGAAGCTGATGAGAAGTACACCACTGAAACAAGGACTCTGTGGTTGGGATAATTAATACTTGGCAGGGCAGACCCGGGGACGGAAGCGCAGGGAGAGAGGGAGAGAGGGAAGGAGAGAGGTATGGAGGGAGAGAGGGAAGCCGAGCAGAGAGAGAGAGAGAGAGAGGGGGGATGGAGGGAGGCAGAGTGAATGAATATTCATGCTTCATTGTGTGGTAAGCCTTGGACAAACAGGAGGGGATCCGTGCCCAGATGCTGGTAATGGGAAAACAGGGACACTTTCTTTTCTTTTAGCCCACTCCACATTCTCACTCCATCTCTTCTTCTCCCTCCCCTCCCCCCTCTTCTCCCCCTTTCTTCACACCCCCCAGTTCTCATGGCCCCCCTCTCCTCAGCAGCGCTCTGACACAGGCCTTACTATGGAGTTGGAGATAACTGGATGATAAATATGTTAGAACAATTACTTTATAACAAAGCCTTGAAGGCCCCGTTCATTCTAGACTGGTCTAATATACTGTACTTGTCTTTTTCAGACTTCATGTCATCATTAAGGGAGACATCCGGCGAGTTTTCACATAGATCTGTCACCAAGTACGGTCAGTGCGAAACAAAATGTTTTTACCCAGCTGGAGTTGCTACACCCAGCAGCTAACCCAACCAGGCAGCTACAGCGCTACTCTCTGGGGGCACGTCCGTGAGCCCCCATACATGCCCACAGAGTGTAGTGCTGTGGCTGCATTAGCTGTTGGTTGTAGCAACTCGAGCTGGGTAAAACCGACTGTTTTTGTTTTGTACTCCGTGACCTCGGGATATGGAGATCTACAGTATGTGAAATTCGCCGGAGTTCTCCTTTAAAACAATTACATTACATCAAAGCCTTGAAGGCCAAATTAATTCTAGACATATCTATATTTGTCTATTTTAGACCTTTGATATAATCTTCATACTCTCATTAAGCTTACTTTATGATTAACCCGCATAAATTCTGTGTCTATCTGTGTATCTTGTGCTCTTCTTGTTTCTTAATCTTAGCACAATCTGTCTGTTGTACAATATTGCAACACCAACACCACTGCCAATTTCCTATCACTCATCACCTACAAAGCTCCTCCATTTCAAAGTTGTTTATTTTCCAAAATTTTGTTCACTGTATAGATAAAAATAGGTTGCCTCCATTTAAGTTACACACTATGAAAATATCAATTCTCTTCTAGGAAATGTGTGTGTGGTAAATCTCTCTACTATGTAATGATGAAACTATTTCATGCAGGTGTGCACTTGTTGGATTTGACACACAGCTCATATCTTAAAATCCAGTTTCACTTTCCGTGTTTTGGTTTGGCTCTGCCAGCGTTTCCCTGGTTACCAGATCACAACACGAGCGTGCTATACTCAAAGGTTGTAGCCTCACGAGCTCACTTTCACATTCACCGTATGACAGATTAATCATTTACTTCAAGAGAGCACTTGGCGAAAACCGATCGTGTTAGTACGTTTGGTCAACTCAGCCTGAGGACACAACTGACCAGGTCACACATTAGGGCCGTTAATACTCATTAAAAATTCACACGAAAGACGATTTATCACATAGATCTCCATTTCCCAAGGTCACAGAGTGCTGTTAGTACAAAAAAATCAATCAGTTTTATCCAGCTGTTGCTGTAACCAACAACTAAAGCAGCCAGGCAGCTACAGTGCTACACTCTGGGGGCATGAACATGGGGGCTCGTGAACATCAAAAAACGGAGATTAAGGTGATTAAAATTCCCCAGAATTCCCCTTTAACACTCACTGGAAATCCATACAAAAGGCCCACAGTGATTACACAGTGATAGGCATCCAGCACTGTGCAGGGCTGCGCATCAGTTCAGATGAGGCCTCGGCACACAACAGGTTTTTCGGCACTGACGGCGTAGAATAAAGCGCCACAGATTTCGGCACAGAGATATAGTCTCTGGGTTGGGTTAGGGTGGATGTGCTCACCAAAACTATGCACAATAGATTTCTCTACATGTCATACCACCACAGTTTATATTGTACACGCTGGAGTGTGTGTAATGAGAGAGAAATTTCATATTTGTAAACATTTGCTAGTATGGAGATGGCAATGACATATCGTGTTTGGTCCTATCCAAACACATCTGTGACAGCAGTTGATTTGGTGATGTAATTAAATGGGGGTGGGGCATTCAAATCATGCTTTTCCATCATTTTCAAAGCAAGTAATACAATCTTCAACTCCTTATCAACCCCTAATCATTACCTTCTAGGCTTGTGGTCCTGAATCACACTTTCTCTCTATCACTGACCAGGCACCAAACACCAAAGACTATACTGTATATACAGTCATTGGCCAACACTATCCAATAAAAGAGATTGAGAATGAGAATGGAGTTTAAATGTTTGTTTTTGTAGGAGGGGTCAGTGCTGCTGTACTGTACGTACCGCGGGCTCCTGCTTCTCGGGCTGCAGGTCGGACTCAAACACCTGCCTCTGGAGGAGCTTGTGGAGGCCGGAGCGCTCCGAGTAGGCGCTCCACCCATCGCCCTGGCACCTGGGAAAATCAGATGCCCACGGAGGTCATGACCTTGACTGAGCACGTTCATCTCATTCAAAACATGATGGAGCCTCACAGTGCATACTCTCCGTGTGGACACATAGTCAGCATAGCATAGGAATGAAAGAGAAGTTCACTGCAACATATATTGTTGCATTTGTTCTATTAATGTAATGGGACATTATAGCGTCATGTAGTGTTGTATGACTTTTTGCTATCAACAACTAAATTCCTGATAAAAGAAAAGATAACTTTAACGTTATGTCATAGGGGGGTGCTGAGTGAATATGAATGAATCTTGATGGACATACGGATGAAATAGCTGTCAATCAGGCAGGTAGACATCATAAACATGATACGTGTCAGGAAAAATAATGTTTTAAATGTGTTTTAGCGGTCTACATCAGACTTACCTTCTACTGACTATTAACCAAGGCTGCGTGTAGCTCTGTACACAGTCTCTCACATGTGGGTCAAGCTCCGCCCTGCGGAGACACAGAAATCCCCATTGAGTGAGAGACAGAGAGAGAGAGAACGAGAGCTGCAAATGAGAGCTGTAAATGAAGTTTATATCCCTCTCGCAATCAAAGAGCCGAGGATAAACCAACGCCACCGCACGCATGGACACAAGGGAGCTCACCAGACAAGCATTTAAGAGCCGTGCCTGGTCTGAATATTTCATGAATGAAGACATTACATTGTGGCTACGTTACACTGTGGCTTCAGCAGCGCTTCCCATGACCCGACCGGCCGGCAGAAGAGCCTTGTCTGACTTGGAGCGAAGATATTTCAGTATTTTGTTTAGTCTAAAACGTTATAGCAGACAATGCCACGTAGTGTTCGCTGTCTACACTGCAAATAGCGCATGATAAGACTGCATGTGTCTCAGAGTCACAACAGCATGAGAACTATGAAGGAGGATCATATATTTTTGTATACCACAGTGCCACAGTTAAGATAAGAAGAACGTATATTTTCATATTTAAGTACCACGGTCCTTAAATATGTCCTCCCTGCTGCTACTATAGTTCTGTATGCAAACAACGATAATGTACACAGAGATTAGAGCTAACTTTATGCTATGTAGCCTTCCGTGTCTCTCAAGGCTGCAAGTGCTCCGTAATTGCTCCTGCATGTGTCTACATGTTTATGCGTGTGAATGTATGTTTTTGTGTGTCTGAGTGTGTCTGAGTGTCTTCATGTGTGTCTCTGTGTGTGTGTGCGTGTGTGTGTGTGTGTGTGTGTGTGTATGTGTGTGTGAGAGCGAGAGTGTGTCTGAGTTTTTCATGTGTGCCTCTGTGTGTGTGCCTCTGTGTGTGTGCCTCTGTGTGTGTGCTCGTTTGTGTTTGTATTTGTGTGTGTGTCTGTGTGTTTATGCGTGTGTGTGTGTGTGTGAGCGCTCCCGCCGGCCCACCTACCCGTCGTCGGGGACCGAGTGCTGGGCGGTGCGGCACTCACGCTCCACCAGCTCCACCACCAGGTCGTCGTCGGGGAAGTCTCCGAGCTCCTGCATGAGCTGGGCGTCTCCGCTGCGCAGCTGGGCCATCAGGAACTCCTCTAGATCCACCGGCTCCACAGCATCGTAGGACGAAGGCTACGGCAAGAGAGGGGGGAACAAAAACACAGCCGCCGCCGCCGCCGCAAGCAGCAGCGCACCAGGCCGCACGATTACGCCATGTGACAACTGCACCGTGTGATTACGACAGCCAACGAAAGATACATTAGTAGATATAACATGTGTGTGTGACACAGACACATTACCTCGGTGAGACAGACTAATTACATAGAGCGCTAAGTCACGACTGCGCTCTGTTGTACACTCAACAGCACGAGCATTTTTCCTTGACAGCAGAGATTACACACACACACACACACACACAGACACAGACACAGACACACACACACACACACACACACACATGTGCTTGGATGACAACAGGAAATACCTCTGGGAACGCAATGTTGCAAGGAATCTTCATGTCAATGAAACAGTGTGCATAGATAAATGTGCTGTGTGAATGAGTGATCCGGGAAGAATTTTATTATGTTCAGAGAGCCCTCACCACCCCCGTATCGCACACTTTTACACTCTGTATCACTTTTTTTCAAAGTTGCTAAAAACAGATCACAACAGGAAGGAAAATAGCTGTGAATAGCGACAAATTAGCTAAAAGGGCTGCATGAAAACAAGGACGGAGTGAATTAGGTCCCTCAGTCACGCTCGAGCACCGCCGACAGCTCCCCAAACACCCTCAGACAGACGTGTCGAGAACAGGCCTGGCCGCGCCGGGCAGAAGTGGCGGTACTCTCCAACAGAGCGGCCCTCACCCTCCTGAGACCAGCGCTGCTGACCACCAGCTCATTAACACATCAAGAAGAACACGCCAGCCACGGCTTCACCGATAATAACACGGCGCTCTCTCTGATGAGAGGAGGGTTAGGGGACACTGCTCAGCAGATAAATGAAATATGGTGTCGTTTTTTTTTTCTGTCACTAGAGTCAGCCTGGTGCGGTTTTGCCCTCAGGGCACGAAGCAGAGGCATGTTCAAATAAAAAGGGAGGTAACTGCTGTTTTTCTTTTCTGGAGGGTTCTTTCTGTCTGTGCACACAGGACTGTCTGTTCTTCAAGAAATACACTTGAAAGGTAATAACACACATGGCAGACAAGTACAATCTGGACTGCGCTCTATAAGGAACAATATAACACTAAATACAAAAAGACTGTTATTTCAGCTACTAGAACCACTTCCTGCCCAGGCTGAAAGCAGAACACACTGCAAAAGAACATCAACTTGTTTATCGACCTGTCATAAAACATGCCACCATTCTTCCCCAATCTTCCAAAAATGTCAACCTATTAAGTGCTATTAATTGCTCGATATACAGTATTAGACTCTAACACATTTGCCTGAAACTATAGAACTTGTAGTGGCATGTGTAATGTAATAGTGAGACCACAGTTTCCTGTGCGTTTTTCAAATAGATCTCCTGACACTGTGCAATACGTTACAAAACCAGACACAGCACCTAGGAGCTTTGGACACAACACGACTGGGAACAGGTGCACCGTGAATTATTCATCATTTAAAATATACAACAAAACTCACCCGCAAAGGAAAAGCTCTCTACAACCACCCGTGACGGAAGTTGACAAAATGGCGTTGCCGGAAGCACAAAAAAGCCTACACTACCCTATTCCTCCCTCAAAAAAGCGACGACCACAAGAAGCAAATCATGAGGTTACAACACATCTGACGCTAAGCCAACGCTACTTCCCCAATCAGACTGGGGACTTTGCATACAGCCTAGGAATCTATGGCAACATAACACACAATCATTTCACTAATACATACTGAAAAGTACTCTCCATTGATCTTATCCAAAAAGACCAAGACAAGACTTAGGCCTCACATATATTAGGAAATTGGAATTTGGAAATTGGCCAGTGTTATGATGACACATCCTGACAGTTTATTTGTGCTGTCAATCACAAGGTGTCACTAGTGTGCATCATGGGCCCTTTTTAGTGGACTCCTTCAAAGTAGGTAAACAAATCATCTAAAAGACGCTCCATCAGCAAGCTGATGGGATGGGAAAATATCCTAAGATTATATTTTCTCTTTTTTTAATAAATAGTCCTGCGCAGCCCAAATCCTCTCATATTAAAGATTTGCGTGTGCGTAAGCCGGCAGGCGAAGCTGAGAGGTAAGCGGAGGCCTCTCTCTCTCTCTTCTCGTCCGTCTCTCCCTCTCTCTCTTTCTCTCTTTCTCCCTCTCTCTCCCTCTCTCTCCCGCTCTGTCTGTCGGGCAGCTGCCCGGGCCCCTGACCCACTTAGAGTGGAAGGGGATCAGGTTAGAGATTAACCCACAGACACAGACAGGGAGAGTGGAGAGAGGGAGAGAGGGAAAGAGAGAGAGAGAGAGAGAGAGAGAGAGAGAGAGAGATCATCCCAAATGAATATGCCTGAGTCAGAGCCAAAGGCCTGACTGGCATGAACCGAGTGGTGAAACCTACAACAGCGCAGCAGTGATATCCCTTTGAACAGCCACTGAACACACTGTCACAACAACATCAGGATCACACTCAAACAGAAACCGTGCATCACATCCACATGGCCTACTGCTGTTACACTGTATTCATAACGAGCATTCACAAGTGCTTGTTCCCTGCAGGTTTATCTGGCTAAACAACAACAGCTCGATAATTACTGCTGTCAGCAGTGGAAATTACAGCTCATGCTTTAAGCGTTTGGAAAATGAATCTGTTTGCTATGAGACAGAGACAACAGAGCTATTATAGTCTTACCGGGAGAGCGCCGTGCTACAGATCTACCATGATATTCTAGCTCAGCGTGGACTGTACTTATGGTGCACAGGTGTGTGTGTCAGGTGTGTGTGTGTGTGTGTGTGTGGTGTGTGTGTTAGGGTGTGTGTGTGTGTGTGTGTGTGTGTGTGTGTGTGTGTGTGGGGTGTGTGTGTTAGGGGTGTGTGTGTGTATAGTGAGAGAGAGGTGTGTGTGTGTGACAGGTATGTGTGTATGTGTGTGTATGTGTGTGAGGTGTGTGTGTGTGTGTGTGTGTATGTGTGTGAGGTGTGTGTGTGTGTGCGTGTGTGTGTGTGTCAGGTGCGCGTGTGTGTGAGGTGTGTCTTACCACGGTGAAGCAGAAGGATCCCCCGGTGCTGGAGTTGTGGCGGTGGTGCTGGTGGAGGGTGGTGTGCGGGGAGCTGTGGCTCGTGGCGCTGAAGTGCCTCCTGATCTCGGACGACGAGTGCCTGCGAAAACACCGGCAGCACAGTTCAGGCGAGTCGCTTCTTCCGCCGTCGCCGCCCTTGCCACCGAAGCAGCCGAGATGCCACCGGAACGCGGATGCCACCGACGCCGGGCACAGCGGGTCGCAATTACACGCCTCTCAGCCGTCATCGGTCGCGACGGGAGAACAATGCGTTTACACGCGGGGGGGTTGCCTCCACTAGGATGTTTATGTTCTATCGTGTCACACGGCGTGAGGGGGCGATGCTGGGTTCGGTGACAGGACAGGACGAGAGGGAGTGTTGACGAGGGGAGCGTAAGGAGCTTTGGCTGGATTGGGAAAACAAGCAGGCTCAGCCTAAGAGGACGGCGAGCACTTTCATCCAGCCCTCCCGCCACACAGACACAACAGGGACCTTCATACACACACCTCACCTCCAGTTACCACATCCAATCTCCAGTAAACACTATCAATATGAGAACATGTTTGAACTTACACACACACACACACACACACAACAATATCCCGTTGGTTATTAATAAAGTAATCTATCTATCTATGTTGCAAGACCGTATTCCACAAGTGGTATCTCACCCTACTCCACCTGCAGGTCAATGGACCCACTTCACCTGCAGGACACCTTCCATATCTACCTGTTAACAGCCTGTTAGAGTAGATCCAGATCACCTAATCATATTTCACAAGGCCGGCCCGGTATCTTTGCAGCGGCCATTATGCAACTGGAGCGATGCCATTGCATAATACCAGCCCTTGCCATACCTCCCTATTGTAAAGGAAATGCAGAGCAGGGAAGGAAGCTGCTTATTATGCAACGCCCAAACCACACCTGTCTGGAAGTCTTGCGTCTCGACTCTGCTGCACCTCCTGCGTCGCTCGCGACAAACGGCCCGAGGTATTTACGGCGACAATCGAAAATCTTTTCAACAGAAATGAGTCGTAACGCAGCTATAAAAACGCCTGTTTCCTTTTCAAAAGGAAGCTGTAGGGGGTTAGTCACTCAACGTCATTCACTGATTCATTAGTAGTGACCCGACACCATGCGCCGCGGTCAGTCCGCTATCGAGCCCTTATCGCTCCGGTTACTTTGAGCCACTTCAAAAAAAAAAGCTCCACCGCTGTCACTACTAATGGAGCTGTTGGTGGCGAGCAGCAGATCGAGAAGGTCAGACTTTGAACTCCGAGTCCACCCCTGAATTGAAGAGAGGCCCCCGGGCAGCGCGCCCAGTACTGGACTAATGATTCTCGGCCGTAATAAGGACGGGTCATTCGGATGGAGGCCTCGGAGTGCAATTACTCGGGAGGAATTTATGTCAACAACAATGTTGGCCGCTGAAGAGGAGGAGTGCAGCCTCCTACAGCAGGGTCCAGAGGTGACAGACCCGCCATCAAGTCATGGGTGCCAATGGAGCAGAACACATTCTGGACTGTACTCGGGAGTGTGAGTGTGTGTGTGTGTGTGTGTGTGTGTGTGTGTGTGTGTGACGCCGTATTGCTTTGGGATTCAGCAGTGATCTCAGTGAACTAAGAGGAAATGGTCAGTCTCATTAAAGTCCCAGTCCACTTGTTGATGGTTGCTCATGATCTCTCGCCAACATTTCTGCTTCACCCATCAGCATGAAGTGGGTGACTGCAGGCTGGCATTGGGGAGGGCATTTTTATAGGGGTGACAAAGAGAGAAAATGGGTCACTGTTCCAGAAGGTTCCACAGGCTGCGCTCATTATCTCATAGAGTCCATTGTTATCCATGCAGGGCATTCTGCCACACTCTCACTCTAACAACCCCCCCTTTACCCCCCCTCTACCCCTCACGCCCCCCTCCGTTTCTAATACCAATAGGCTTGTGTGATCAACCTACAGCAATGAGGAAAAACAGGCCTACAACTAAACAGCTATACTAAATGCTCTTCTCTGACACGGCAGAAACGACGCTGATTGACGTTGCCTTGAGGTGGATCCATGAAGTGTCATTATCGGACCTTTCCTGACCTTTGCGCTAATGCGTGTGGGAGCAGGTCGCTCCTGGCCGCTAATGTTTTGTGGTTTGTGTATTTGGGGCAGAGTTTGGGGATGGGGAGACTCGATAGGCGTTGGATGCCCTAATACAAACACCTTCTTAATCCTTTCCACAACAAACCGAGCAGCTGTCCACTTCGACATAATGCTCGGCATAATGTCTATGTCATGTAGAAAAAATGATGTCAGCACACATTCATTCATCTAAGGACTAAAAGTGTTGAGTGATGGTTTGTTGAAATAAACTATAGTCATCACTTGTATTAATGGTCCTTATCATATCTATGAAATGTGCTGGTTTATACTGTGCAGTGTGTGTGCTATGGGCATGTTGTGTTCTATCGGTTCAAAATCTTTCTCTTTTACATACTAATGCTGCACACATGCACACACATACATACATACACACACACACACACACACACACAAAACACACACATACACACACACACAGACCAAAACCCCCTTAAAGGTCATCACCTGGGCGAGACACCATGCAAATGAGGAGAGACCGAGGGCCAAAGTCCCACGAGGGAGTGAGTGAGTGAGTGAGCGCACACACACAACACATACACACACACACGCACCTCAGGTAAACATTCCATTCCTGATTACGTAACATATCAGCAACTTATCAAACTTTATAGGTGTTAAATTTGGAACAAAACAGACCTGTTGAAATTTATGGGGATATTAAAAAAAATAACGGATGACAATATTTTCATTCTAGGTGACAAAATGACAGACATAGACAAAGCATTTTTGAATTACAGCTTAATTGAACATGTCTTCTTGGCTTAGACCATGGATGATTTCAATCATTCTTTCAACCTGACACAGGACCAATGTCAATACACTGCCTGGACTAGAGAGTCAATAACTGATCACTTCTTACAATATAAAGTACACAAACAGGTTCTGCGAGAGACAGCCTTATTTCAGACCATCGAGGAATTCACTCAGACAAGAGACAGCAAGCATACCTGCAGGAGAAACTCAAACACAGAAAACAACCACACAGGCACACAAGACACTGCAGGCACCACTACTAGCAGACACAGCATGGACCCAAGCTGACTACCATGCTACCTTGGGGGAGGGATACCTTATGTTCCCCGGATCCTATGTTCCCCGGATCCTATGTTCTCACTTTGTATGGGACCGGGGAACATAGAACCCCTTTCTTCTCAAATTTTAGAAAGGGTCCTATGTTCCCCACTTTTCCCAAAAAGGGTCCTATGTTCCCCGTGGAACATAGGATCCTTTTGGGGAAAAACAGGGAACATAGGACCCAAGGAACATAGGGATGACCCCCTTGGGAAATACACCCCAGCCAGTGAAGTCATACAAGTTCACATTAGACGACATGAAGCACTTTTTGTGTGCCTAGATAAAGCACTTAACACACATAATGAGATGCTGTTGCTGTTCTGGCTGACACTGGGGATGCCAGATGTTTATCTGTCCTTCATATGATGTTTATTTCCTATCCCTCTCAGCGACGGCCATGTTGACTCTGTCACACTTCAAAAAGCAGGACTTTGTGTTCACCAAAACCATGTGCTCGCTTTTGCAATCTGATTGGCTGTCACATTCACCAGAATTTCCCCGCCATGAAAACTGAACTGTATGTACTCTGATTCCAGCCAGCCTACTAAATATAGTTTTAAAATAAAAATGAGTCGCAAACTAGCCTTTATGTCAGCATATGAACTCCCATGAAGGTTTTGTGAAAGAAAGTGTCATTTTTCTCTGTCTCACTGCACACTGCCATTCTACTGACTGGTGACCAACGGCAGAACTATTCAGTTCAACAGCGCACACAGAGACTCCATTTGAGGTCAGTCGAGCAGCAGATAAGGTCTAACAACAAACATGCTAACGCTAGGGTCCAGTGCTAGCAGCGATGGAACACAGCCACACAGCCACACACCCACGTTAACCCAACGTGAAGGGCGGACAGAGCGAACAGACCTGTACCGAGGCCAATATGTCCCATCATGCAATGTTGATGAAATAATAAAAATAATTCCTGCCCAAAATTTAACAGGCTCTTCCTTGCAACACTCCTCCACCAGGTTTCATGGAAATGGTAGGCGGACAGACACACAGACAGACAGATGAAGGGCAGCAAAAACATATGGAGATATTATGTATGGAGCACCCAACGTTTATCACACTCTCTTCCATCACAACTACTTCACTTTCTACACACATACTGTACGCTACTGTCTTTTTTCACTATGAGGAAAGATATCAGCCTTTATTTTCATTCATAGTTTAAGCTGCCTGTACACGTCACTGACTTCATTCTGGCACATGCAAGTGTTCACAACATATAGGCCTACTTGCAGTTTGTGGTTAAACCTTTAATTAAAAAGGTTTTCTCATAAGGCTGGGTGATAACTGATTTATTACTTTCTGTAAAGGGAGGTTTTGTTAATTGTGTAATATCCTTGACAGGTTGTTGGCATTTGCAACAATGGCTGTAAATCCTCACAATGAGCTCCACGTCCTTTGTTGTCTGCGCATAGAAATGAGCTTTGGGTTAAAGAGCAGTATGCAGGCTGGTTCAGTAAAGAAAATCCAGAATGAACAGAACATTGAGCAGTCATCTACAATATAGAATATATCTTTCCCCACTAACAATTCCTCAGTCCATGAACAAAATGGCTGCATCTATCCCATGTCCACATCAGAATCACTCTGTTCAAAACATGATATCTGGTAAAGTTGTTTTCATTGCCTTCTGTACATTAACAGTATTGTTTTATTTTGTGGTGCCCATTCTGTGCCAGGGAGGGTTAGTGGGCTGTACTAACTTCAGTGAGAAAACACAAAATATAGTACTGGCACATTCATCTTTCAGGCAGTGAGATCATCTGGATGATATGCTTTTCGATTTGTTTATTTATTTAATTTTTTTGCTGATTGTTGGTCTCTCAGAACGGCCGACAGTCGAAGGAAAGTTGGTGGAGTGAGTCTGAGACATGCTGAGGCTTACCATCAGCCGATTCCCACATAAACTTGATCCCGCCTTCCGCCCCAGGCTACATTTTTTTTCACTTGAAGCATCCTAATAATGGGCCGCGTTGCTCATAATGCCATTGACCTGAGCAAAGAGAACCGGGCGGAAAATAACTCCATAAATCTAAAGATATGCGTACAGTAATTCACTCGGTTTTGGCTCAGGGAACATCGCACAAGCATGTAAGTGCTGTGTGACCTGTGTCAGCAAACTAGCACCTTGTCGAAAAAAAAAGGTTTCGTGACACAACTTGTCCACACAGCTGTACCTGAAAGCAGCAGCAAAAATCCACCAAGTCAGTGGTATCATCAAGTTCTGTCTGCCACCATTTCACTAAGGTTTTGTTCAATGAAATACAATCATTCACAGAACGTTCCATGTGCAAGGCACTCCTGCGTCCCAAAGTACACAGAGTTGTGAGAGTTATGAAAACGAGTTATGAAAAGACTGATGAAAATGTTACACAAAACACTTGCATTATCTGGGAACCAGCTATCAGCCTCTTTCATTGGTCTGCTGCTCGTGCGATTCCGATTGGATGGATGACTTTTTCTCCTGTGCTTTTTTAAATGGCCGTCTGAGAGAAGAATCTAATGTGGAACTCTGGACAGAGAGCGCGAGAGGGCAAAATACAACAAGTCTGTTGCGGTCAGTGCATTTCACTAAATCATTACGCACTTGAACAAGACGACAGAGCCACCATTTTCCACGATTTAGAAAATCCAAGGCAGCACAGCAGAGACCTGACTCAGCATCTTACTAGTGCTGTGCTGCTCTCCGGGGTCTCCGCAGGGCAGATACCACTTTCTTCCTGCTGACTTTATCAAAGCTCCGTTCCTAGAGCGACACTGTCTAAGGCCCATTCTCAACCTCTCTCCTCTCTCCTCGATGCTCGGTCCTCCAGGCTCATTCCCACTGATCTATAACTAACACTGGATAGACTATCCCATTGTTGCCGCCCCATCATTCTTTATCTAGATCAGTGGGAACGAGGACCGAGGAAGGAAAGGAGGATACATGAAAAGACGAATGAGAGGCGCCATATGTGGGAAACCAACAGTTTTCACTCAAAGGCATCTCAGAGTTAATCGACCAACCCCCAAGAATGTATGGCCAATCAAACCACAGCACCATACACAGACCTTGCCTATTGGAGGACAAGTCACACATATGCTGCTCAGTCATTTGATAAGCGCTGCCCAAGTCACTGTAGGTGCTGAATCACAGGCAAGCCAAGCTGACGCCAATCAGTCAGCACTGTCACCAAAAGTGCTGCGAGTGGCCTTTAGGGCACCAAGTTGCTGAATGATGTTGGCTTGTTTACTCCTCGAGTCTTCAGATACAGGCAATTCCCTGAAGGATTGCATTGCTTCAAACTGCAATGGGGGTCTATCTGTTGTGCAGTCCTGTCACTTCTATAACTGCAGTATAGGGGGATACTAGCAGTGATTACTCAACAAACAAACATCAAACCTAGTTAACTTCCAAACATGAATCAGTCAATACGTATGCCATGGGGTTTAGGCTACAGTTTGCATTTGTACTTTTGTTAAGACTGAAACCAGATGCCACTATACCTACACTACAGCAAAGCCTGTGTACCCACAAACGAAGGGTCAAATGATAACGTGACTGGTAACTAGCGTCACACCACTGCATTTCATCCATCCACATCAATTTCACTTCCTTCTTTTAAAAAAACCCCGACGTGTTCCTCACACATTGCTCGTTGGGACCATTTTGAAATTCACCCCATGCAGATTAACCTTTTTTCAAAGCAAGTTGTGTAAAAACTGACTCCTCTCCACCAAAATAACATATATATATTCTTCACAGTAATATAGAGTTCCTAATCACCATTTTAATTATTTCACCCAAAAACAGGGAAAACTGGCTCTGCATAGAAACTTTTAGATATTACAAAATCCATTGAGTTTCCATCCTATTTGATAACCACTACTATACTAGAAATGAAACACGGCAGCAGCAATCTATGGAGAGTCTGATGCTGCTCATATTTGGAAATCTTCACAAAATACTTCACTAGAATTCTCACAAACCATTTTGAAAATCTGGAATAACCCTTTTCATTTCTACTGCTGACAGCTTTTGTATTACTAAGCAGTTTATTATTCCGCACATCTTCTGCTATTGTTGTGCTTTTGTGTTACAGAGGAAGTGAACCATGCCTCCATACATAGTTTATTGGCGCATAATGCTGAGTGAGCCTGAATACAATAGGATGTGTTCATTCTTCAGGGCTCCTCCTACCCAGGATCACCATCATTCCACAGATATGCCATTCTCATACACCTTAATGCTTGTCAGCCATGATTCCTACTGACGGTCACCAAGACATGAAACTCCAAAAGATCCCATAGCAGTCCGTACCTCCCTTGGCTTTGGGGAGAAAAGGCCACTGGTGATAAGGGCAACTCAGGGTGGACTGAATGTTTTCACCATAGCTCTCACAGGGTAGTATTAATATGAATGGCATAAGTAACACATTTAACTAGACCAAATTTGGTATCTGCTTGCTTGGTCTGCTTCCTTCACAAAGCTGCAGCACATGGCAAAATGAAGAAGTGAAACTAGGGGAACAAATGAGATACAAGTGATAGTGCTGATGGAATCCTGCGAAGACACCAATGCAGAACCAATCTATTTGTTATTAAACACCACCAAAGTGGAGGGATAAGAACACCTGTTTTGTGGTCGGAATGTAGAGCAAATTCTTCCTTGCAATTAGGCTCCGATGTCAGACAACTTTCTTCATGCTGATACATCCTGTCAAGCAGAGTTTGCAGTTGTCTTAGCGTGACAGCTGTAAACACCTACCCCATCTCAAAACATATGAGAATTTATCTGATAACTGAATTAAATATGAACTCCGATGTTTTGTTTTCACACAGGTACAAACACTAATGTTGGACAAACTACAGTTGCCATGTCAATGAACAAATAATAATAAATAAATAAAAACAGCCAAAGAGGAAAGACTACACCTCACATCGACTCAGCTCAGTCTATATCAGTTAAACCACTCTGTCATCTCAACTATTTATACTTCATATAGCCTACTTCCTCCCCAGCTGTGGATAGACAGAACTAGCCTAAAACAATAACCACTTCCATGTTGCAGCTCAAAGGGACTCCAACTTCATCTTTCATACATTCACAGCATGGACTCAATTTCCTCTGCAGGAAATGATCCATAGACAACAGTTCTACTTTAGGGACAGAACGGAAATGATCAAGCAATTAGTACTTATTTTTCCGAAAATCTCTGAAGAAAAGGGCAACTTTAGTTTAGATATATGAAGACACACCTGTATGAAATACAAGTTTTACGTCTCGAGTTTACTGTCCCTACATCTGTTTATCATTATGCTTAAATCACAACAATGTGGTGCCCATTTGACAAGTGCAGCTCACGATCAAACCACAACGATAGCAGAAATGTGGAATGTCACAAGCTGCCACTGTGACCAGAAAAGACAACACAAACTGACATGAACTGGGTCCTGTGCGCTGAAGTTGGTTAACAGTGAAGGAACGAATCACACCCAGACATTAACATGCGAAACGTGTAGCTGCATGCTCCGGAATCTTCAGCAAAAGTAAAACGCAGTGACGGGGCGCGTTAAGGCAACTCGTGCAACAGTCCAAGGTGTAAGGTGCAAGTAAGTGGTCCATTACCTGTTGATTTTCAGAGCGAACGCTCGTCGCTCCGAACCGGGTAGCGAAGCCATTGTAGTTCACTGTCGCCGCTGCGACACGCTCAGTGGAGTATCCACGACTCTTGCGGTACAGATGTCATCACTGGCTCCCAAGCTTCATCCTCGCGGTAGCGGTGGCAGTGGTTTTCTGGGTGGAAACTTCCGCATTTTCAACTCCTCAACTACTCGCAGTCTGTTGGGAGGGCAGGGCATGACTACGTTGTGTCCATGCTGACTAAATAAACACTTGAGATGTGTCTCCCGATAACGCTGTCTGATCTTCAAACAGTCAATCTATCCCTGTTCCTGCTACAGCATATTAGATTTTTTATATCTATAGCCTAGTTAGGCTAATAGGTTATTCAAGCATGAATGTTAAATTGTATAAAATAATTTTATGATCAGATTACATGAGTGCTAAATAATAATACAAGAGTAAAAACCTACAATAATAAGCTAGCAATATTAGTCCTATTTTTATATATGAATTATATTTTATATATGAATTATCTTTATAAGGCTATGGCTACTCTAACTGGCATAGGCCTACCTTTTAGCACATCCATTTGTTTTCCATTGCGATTGTCAGTGTTCAACTACCCTATGCTCATGAAACAAACTAGGCCTATTCTCTCTTATTTAAACAAAAAGTTTTAGGGTGTTATGGCCTAACTCTGTTTATTTCTATTCACGTTTGTTTAAATTAGGCTAGGCTACTAATCACTTGTAAATCAATTAGCCAAGCACATTAACAGTAAAACAAAAAATAAGTGTGTGAAAAGTTGTTCCCTCTTGTTAGCATTAGTGTTCAAATTGATCAACATTTGCAGCTGACACTTGGATTGTACATTAATAGAGCCGTCATTATCTCTGGCATACATGAAACATTTGCGCCCCCTTGCGTTGATATCCCTAAAGTGCTTGTAAAGGAGGCTAGGCAGTGCCTCCGTACCACCCGTACCACCACGCGCATCACGCACTGTGCGCAGGGCACCATGAGGCGTCGGGGGCACCAACATTTAGCCAATAAATATAGGCTAAGTAACTCTACTTTAAACTGCTTTTCATTACTCTGGACGTTTACAATGGCAAAATTCAGCACAAGCATGTTACATGCAATTATGGGTCCTTCAATCTCGACTATGCAGCAGCAGATATTAAACGATATGCTACTCCATGTAATTGGGGAACCCAAGGCATCTTGGGCGCGCACGAGGGGTCCAGCTGTTATCCGGTCTAGTAGCCTACTGACCATTTATAAATTGGATGACGAGACAATTAGGCTATCATTGCCTCAACACTAAAAAATGCCGAGGAGACTATTATCCTTGCCTCAACGCTCTGTCAAGTGACACGTATCCAGATATGTCTAGGCTAAAAAAAATAAAAAAAAAATAATAAAAAAAAAAACGAACGAGAAAGCCAATTAAATACAAGAAAAAGATGCAATAGGTACTGTGCTGGAAATGTCATGCTGAAATTCAGTGCAGATACACCTGGGTGGATTTAATGTTGTGATGATATTAGCATGGCCCAAAAACACAACCCGGGAGACAGGAGAGAGAAATCAGACAGTGAGGAAGAAAGAGTTAGGAGGAGAAGAGATAATAGTGACAAGCATCGTTCTAAACTCTACAGCCTGACCCTGCAATTTATAAATGCAATGTTTGCCACTCTGGTGAAGAGAAACCGAAATGGCCCGCAGACAATGAGGCTAGGCCTTCTAAAAAAAATCAATGGCATGAGTAAAAGCTCGTAGACTAAGTGCAATAAATCATTTCACGTTGTTTTTATCAGGATGTCATCTCAACTAAGCTGTACAAAACAAGTGGGAACTAAGGTTACGTTATGTCTTCCAGGGGACAAATATCATGTGCACACATAACAGCCAGCATGTGTGATGTGAAGTTTTAGCTAGCTAACTCGTATCAGTAAACTCAAGCAAGACAGACGCGATTTGGGTGTACCTAGTTTGGAACAGGCTTGTGTAACCTAACCAGTTTAGATATACTATTGTTAATTTTAAAAAGCCAACACTGACACGAGGTAGAACTGCACAGCTAGCATTAACACTTGTGCAGATGTTAACTAACCTCACCAAAACGATAGCTAACGTTAGCTAGCAAACCGGTTAACTTGATAGCTGACGGCACACTCCCAAGGACCACAGTCCTGTCATTCAAAGTTAGGGTTAGCACTGCTACTGCAACTTGTATATTAAGTGAAAGTGGTCAGGGGTTTTCAAGAAATAACATCGTTTTATCTAACCATGGACGAGGAAGACTGTCCCGAGCTGGTGCCCATTGAAAAAACGACGGATAGACCATCTTTGCAAATACCTGTCACAATAATCACTGGCTATTTAGGTGAGCAATGGTTTGGCTAAATATGTTAGAATTTTGCGGAGACGTTAGCTTAGCTAAGCTTACGGCAAGACGTTACTACAAGCGACTACATCTATCGTCAACCATTTCTTCGACAAAATGCTACATAGAATATAACATTAGCTAAAGCATGTTATGTGCACTTTGCGGTGGTCATCACTAACCTTGTAGCCAGGTGTATATCAGATTTTCATTCCTCATAGGACAACAACCGCTTATCCTGGTTTCTTGGTCCTAACTGTAAAACTGTCCAATCATGTTTCAGGGTTTGATTGTTACAGTGTTTCCTTATTTTTTTGCTCAGGTGCAGGGAAGACGACTCTGCTGAACTACATCTTAACTGAGCAGCACAGTAAACGAATAGCTGTAATTCTAAACGAATTTGGCGAAGGTGAGGTACCTGCTTATATTTTGTTTTATTGCAAATGAAGACATGTCTTATAATAATGGATGTTAACAACATGCACAGATTGGAACATCTTTTGAACATGAGGTTTTCAGACTGGGTGCTACTTTGACCTTAATTTTCTTCATGGCTCCAAGCCAAGTTCTGAGCTGGACACTTGCTGCTACTCTTGTTTCACACTGCAAGACCCCAATTTTCATTTAAACTTTGAGGGTAGATAGGAGGCAATCCCCTCCTAATGTTACTCATTCTTTACGGTGAACTTTGTGAATATGAGGATTGATTTGGCCTGAAAGAACCCTGACGTCATGAGTGTCCTGCAAAGGGTTTTCTTTGTGTAAGTCATATTCTGTTTGTTTCTGAGCAACTGGACCAATTTAATTAATAATGAAAATCTAAGGTTTATGTATTATGTTACCAAAAAGCAGGAAGGTAGTGAGTTACAAGGAGGCCTCATTCAGTATGCATACTGCGCATACTGTTTCTTGTTGTTGTTTTTTTCACTATCAATCTTGTGGTTGTTGTTTTAAATAATTAACCACTGCTGTCCTCCTTTGCTAGTTAAGACTCGTATAACATCGCTGGTTAAGATCATCCAGATAGTAATTGGTAACCATGAAGGACTGCAGATCCTGGTCTGATATAGGTGCAGTATAGACCGATCTGCCGGCGATTGGATTTCGCCCTGCAGCTCAGGCTAGAAACCTGCACATCTATCTCTCCTGCTTCCTGTCCATGTTTGCTGGGACCAATCACAAACTGGCTTATCCACCAGGCACACCCAGATCTTCGGCCTGTTTGGTTGAAGTACTATCCAAATCCGTACAGAGTTATTTGAACTATGCCCAGTGATCATGCCTCTTGTGCAGTAGAATTACAGCGCGGACTCCGCAGACTAATGTTCAATCTAGCCAGGCAAGGTGCAGTGTGCAGACTGATGGTGAAATCTGCCTGACTGTTGTTCCACGTTACACCACCAGGTAGCGCTCTGGAGAAGTCTCTCTCTGTCAGCCAGGCTGGGGAGCTCTATGAAGAGTGGCTGGAGCTCAGGAACGGCTGCCTTTGTTGCTCTGTCAAGTACACAACCCTTTCTCCCATCTCTTCTCTCCACATTGTACCAATTGTGAAATGCTGTTTCTAATGCAGCAATCTTTGAGAAAATGTGTTTGCTTCTGCAAATTATCAACCTAACTAACACTTATTTTTTTTATTGTCCTCTTCCTTTTTTAAATTGTCCTAAAATTGTTGAGAAAATTGCTTTAACTGTTTATCATGTTTTTAGTCGCTTTGGTTAAAAAAGCATCATCCAAATGTAATGTAATATAATGTGATGTAATCTAAAACGGAAAACAATGTAACATAGATTTACTTACTTGCTGCTGTGACTTTCCCCCCATAAATGTCAGTTGTTTCTTCTGTTGTTACACAGAGACAACGGGCTGAAAGCAATAGAGAACCTCATGGAGAAGAAGGGGAAGTTTGACTATATTCTTCTGGAGACCACTGGATTGGCTGACCCAGGTAGAACCCACGTCCTGTTGACCTCATATTGCAGTGAGGGTTATTAGCAACAAACAAAGATGTAGAATTAGCATAAGATAATGCATATATTGTGTTCCTCCAGTGTGCTGCTTAGGTTATGTATAGGCAAGAGCGTGTATGTGGTGTATATGATAAAAACAGGGCTGATTATATGCAGTGGTCTTGTGCGGTCTGCACGCCCGCACAGCCTCGGCGTGAATGCTGCATAAGATATTTTAGCTTATGCAAGGAATGCTGGGAATCTGTTGATGTCATCAGCCCAGCCCAGCCCTTCTAATGTGACAGACGGGACGTTTGATAGAGTGTCAGGTGTCAGGTGAGGTGGGCAGAGTCGGCCTCCTGGTCCCTCTGGGTCTGCTGGCCCAGAGCTGAGGGAGCATTGCTGACGCCGGTAGACCTTTGAACAGCACCGGTGCCAGCTCTCTTGTAGACAAGCGACCCGTCACTCCAGGTGATTCCTGCAGAATGGCTGCGCGCCCCCTGTATTGCTTTGTGCATTAAACATTTAGAAAAGTGCTTTATCATTTATGGGAGTTCTATTGGTGGATCAGTCTGCACCCCCATTCAGGTCAGCGGGATAGGTTTTACAACGTCAGACACAGCCATATCATATCTATATTTCTGTTTGATGAAATTAAGTCCCATTTGTCTGAAATTCTAAAATTGCACATTAGTAGCTGTCACCGCATAATGACTTTTAACTAATGTCTAGGTATTGTAATCTTCTAGGTGCGGTAGCCTCCATGTTCTGGGTTGATGCTGAACTTGGGAGTGATGTGTATTTGGATGGTAAGTGTTCCCTACTTTTCAAAAGTGGGTTTAATATACAAAAACATGAGGAAGTACAGAACTTAAGATACTGTCATCTTAGAAAAGATGAGACAAAATATGTTTGAGTAATGAATAGCTTGTGTTGCTTGTATTTCATCTGAGCAATTGAAAAGGGTATCATTATAGCCCCTTGGACCACAGAATCAGCAACACTCAATAGGCCACTTCAGATGGCAGGTGGTTAGCAGTAGGAGGTAGGCGTAGTGCAACAATCACCCAAATGCCGTCTGCACTCTTTCAGAAAAACATTAGGAGAATGTGCCACTGTGCAACACAGTCGTCAGTCACCCAATACATGAAACTTCACAGTACAATCAGTGTTGTCTTCTTGGGTATACGCTATAATAATGATGACCTGTAATCCTAGAGAACATGAACAGCAAAGCCAATGATAAGCATCAATACCAAGGAGTCACAGTCATTGTTGGATTATAACATAACTTGATGAGATGAGAAAAGATGGCTCCTGCACAGAGACAAATCTTGAGGTAGATTGTTTAAACTAGTGGTAGATTATATAGTTTTAGGGTCCTCTCAAACTAAGTCCGTAAGGTTCAGGTCATCCATATTAACACATAGTACATGTGAGAGAAGGGGTAATCCCTTCCAAAGGGCACTCGAGGAGGAAGTGGAGTGCCGTGGAGTTTGGCTTGGTGACCTTTTTCTGCATCAGCTGATTTGGAGGAGTTTGACTACGGCAGTCCAGGCCTCTGTGGCCTGTCCTTTTCTGTCTTGCTGACAGTCATTTGGACTTCATTCAACAACGCACTGAGGATTCTATGAATCAGTGCTACATGGTTCACATTTTCTACACTTGGAATCTTGAAGCTCTCTTTGCATGCACACAATCACTTGGGTAATTACATTTCTGGCACGAGCCATTGTTATTTCATTTTTTTCTGTCAGATTGAACAGATTCGGAAAGCTATTTTCCCACAACATTATGAATGGCGCGGAACATTCTTTGAGTTGTACCATAGATCTTTTTCAGAAATGGCTCTTGTTGACTCCAAAAGATCCTTCATCCCCTCAATTGCATATCCCAACAACATCATATTCTGCTGAAATAAGCTCTTGGCCTGAGACTTTCTCGTTCCTGGAGTCAATAGCCACACCAAGTAGATAAGCTGTGACTGAAGGTGATGGAGGGCCACTCTGTCTGACTTTGCTCTTTGGTGCTGGACTCACCATCATCACCATAATCTTTGGCAGATATCCTGGCTGGAGATTCAGGGCAGTAATCCTCCCCGAGAGTTTTGGAGGAAAACCTCACTGACCTGCTTCACCGCTCTTTTATTTCAATTCAGCACCGGTCAGCTGGTTGAGCAAGGGAGCGCCGACTGATGGTCCTGAGGCTTTAGAGTGCTCAGCCCTCATGGGGTCTCTCTGCTAAGGCAGGCACAGCTGCCTGCACACCGCTGACTATTCTCACAGATTCTCTCAAAATGTCATCTACTTCATCCTTGGCTGCTGCCAAGAGCTTTTCATAATGTAGTCTTCTAGGTTTCTTTCCCCAGGGGGGACTCTTTGGCTTTCTTGGTCTCTGAGGTGCCCACCCTGTTCCAAGGCATGATCATACACTTCTAGCTGACAACTTACAGTTGCAGTTTACATTTACAGTCATTCCAGCGAATATGGTTCACACCAAAATATGCATTTTTCACGTACAATTGCAAATGTGACGGGAACAGCCAGGACTTCGCCGAGGGTTGGGATGAGGTAATAATGAGCGATCAGAAATGTGTGCTGAACCCTCTTTGATTTTTTCCCCAAAAGGTTGTGTTCCCTTAGAGACAGACTTGTTCATACAACAACGAGTCCCAGAAATAAACCGGTGTGGTTGCCCACTCCACATCTGGGATTTTACAGATTACGCATTGCTGAACACAGTGCTGCTATCCGATGTCGCAACATGGACAACGCAGTTGTGAGACTCTATGTTCACGCAAACTATGGCTCAAATCGCTAAACATACAATACCATATGATGAAGAAACCCCTGAGAAGGGAAGCATTTAGCACAGTTGAACCACTTGGGCTGAATGAAGAGCTTTGCCTTTTATGTTATCTGTGACTACAGGTCATAATTACTATGTTGTTTACCCAAAAGGATAACAATGATTACGTTATGATGTCTCATGTATTAGGTGACTGATGACTGTTACACAGTGGTACGTCATCCCATTTTTTCTGAATGTAGACATGGCGTTGGGTGTTTATGTATTACGCCAACCTCATACTGCTAAACATTGCCATGGTGCCATGGTGACATGGCAATGAGGAGGTTACTGTTTGAATCTCATGAAGACACAGTACAACCAAAGGTTGGTTGTTTGCAGCTATTTAACACAAAAATAACATAAGTAGTGTGTTCTAGCTCTTCTTTTGGGTTCAGTCATCTGAAGTGGCCCATTGAGTGTTGCATATCGTCTGAGTTTGTGATCTGAAGAATTTGTTTGATTTCAGTTCATTATAAGTCAATAGCACCACAATAACAGACACTGACAGATATCCTTTGATTTAAGACTACATCTCCTAGCCATGAAATTTAGTCTTTGAATTGAATTGTCACACAATTTTAAGAGTTTACTGATCAAGCGTCTTCATTTAACACTGTTTTTGAACTTTCTCTTATAGGTATTGTCACGGTAATTGATGCAAAATATACAATGCAGGTAATTGCCATGATTTCTATACGTTTATGTTAATAATACACATCTGAAATGTAAAATTGACATCTCTGCCAGTCTGAGATCTTAAAAGGCATCTATCTGGATCTGTTTCCCACATATACATAAAAACTTGTAGCAACTGACAGAGGAGAAACCAGATGGACTTGTCAATGAAGCCACAAGGTAGCTGTTCCCTTTCTTACCTTATCACAATGTACATTAAACAAATAATATCACATATTTAATCACAATGGTTCCTGTTCATGTCTTTCAGACAAGTGGCTCTTGCGGATCTTTTAATTATTAATAAGACGGACCTTGTGAGTGAGCAAGAATTAAGAAAAGTGAGGGAAACTGTTGAGTAAGTAAACACATTAAAAGACATTTGTCTTAATAAATGAAATGTATCTTCTTATTTAAAATACAGATAATCAAAGCATGAATTGATAACTTCAAAAATGTGCCTTGCATGTGAAGGTGCCCTCCTTGCTGATCGAGTTGAGAATATTATTATTATTGTAACAACATCTGTGTAATAAATTGATTGCACTGTACGTCTCTGTTTTCTACAGATCCATAAATGGACTTGTTAGAATTCTAGAAACGCAAAAGGCGAGGTGAGTGTGAAACACGACCAGTGCATAATATGAGTGATGTAAGTCCTTATTTGACTTTGAATTCTCCATGAAAAAAAATTCAAGGTGATTTAATGTCATGTATTATATGATACAGGCATAAAGGACTGTGGTATTTCTATACTGAAGACTAGTTCTCCCTTTTTATGCACTTGCAATTTTATAAAATGTGTAACTGACTTACAGTACTAATTGCTGTTCTAAAAGTTAGTTTCCACTACATTTTTGCGCCTATTTGACTTAACTCAGAGCAGCACAGAATATATTTGGTTTTCTGTGCTTCACTTGGCACACAGAAGCATCAAATTGGGCCTGTTTGGAAGATACAAAAACAATCACAGGAGCTGAATTCTCACGGTCACTCTTCAGTGACGCTTAATAACAGTTCCCTACAGTATCAGGGTCAGGGCACAGACCTCTGCATATCTAGCTGGAGTCACAGAAATGACATTGTTGCAGTTTCATGCATAGCATATGAAGGGTGCCCTGTCCTTCCTGATTGGACGGGATGTAGAAGGCAGGAAACAGTCCCAAATACGTTGTGTCATATAGATATTGCTCCCGTCTTTTATTCTCTTTATAGAATATTTCACTTGTGTAATTTCAAGGACAACTATTTCAAATGCCTTTGTTTGTTTTATTTTGCAGAGTTGACTTATCCCAAGTGCTAGATTTGCATTCCTTTGACATTAAAGATGCAACAAGGTAAGACCACATGATAAATAATCAAAACTCACTAGAGTGCATCTGAAAGTCAGATTTACATTATTCTTTTGAACAGAAATCTATTGGCTCCTAGAATGTTAAAAGCTGGCAAACATTTTATTACCTTTATAATCAGACATGACTATTCAGAACCACTATTTCAGCCATCAACAATTCAGAACACAAACTCCCTTTCGCAAGACCCAGAATACTGTGATACTTCCTTAAGAGCTTTTGTGAATTCCTCAGGTTGACTGAAAAACTACAGCTTGTGAAGTCTACACATCCGCATCTAGACAAGGTATGACTGCTCTTAATCAACTACATGCCTTTTTGCCACTTTGGGACATGTTAATGTGACTTAAATGATCCCAAATTGAGCTTGCTCGGGATCTAAAACTTCAGTTAGCTTTGTCTAAATGTATCAAGGCATTGAATAGATCAAAGCTGAGTTATGCCATAGTGTGTGTGTGTGTGTGTGTGTGTGTGTGTGTGTGTGTGTGTGTGTGTGTGTGTGTGTGTGTGTGTGTGTGTGTGTGTGTGTGTGTGTGTGTGTGTGTGTGTGTGTGTGTGTGTGTGTGTGTGTGTGTGTGTGTGTGTGTGTGTGTGTGTGTGTGTGTGAGACAAAGAACTAATATGTGAACTGTGCCCATAAGGCTTCTGTAGGAGCGGTCTTCTCACTCTGCCCTCATAATGGGAGGGTCTGCTTGATCATCTGTTTTCAGCTGTGTTCTCTTTCCCGCGTGAGCCTCGACCCCCTCCACCACTATCAGCTCCTTCCCCGCCGCTCTTTTCATGCAAACGAGGCTCCCTCTCCACACCCCCAACAACCCCCCTCCCCTCCCCAATCCCCCGTTTTCTGTTGTTATACCAAATGAGAAAGGAAGTGTGTAACTTTAACACTTCCACACAATGCCTTAAATATCTGCAAAGTGTCCCTTTTGATGCCGTGAGGAAGTTCTGGGGTGAGGGGGCTAATGGCCTAGCGTGGTAGCTGCTGGAGTAGTACTTGACATTAGATGAAGTCACTAGTGCCTCCAACTAAAAACATGAACCATCACGGCATAATGTGTCTGTTGAATTTTTTTTCACCCTACTTTTGTAGGAGGGTGTGAATTGTAAAAGGAGTTGGCTAATAAGAGAATGAAGATTTCAAATGTTTCCCTGTGTTTTTTGTACACTTTCAAATGAATCTAACTCTATGTTTTGTATTCATGTGATCCTTTCCTTTTTGTCTGTGTAGAGTATCTTAACAGCAACAATTGAAATGCCAGGAGAAGTCTCTGAAGATCGGCTGAACCTGCTCATTCAGGTAGTTACTTTTTAGTACCACAATTCAAACAAAAATTGAGTTGGAATAGTAATGTAATTGCTTTTAAACGATGATTGTAAATCATTGCTCTTTACAGGACCTTCTGTGGGAAAAGAACTTGAAGAATAAAGAGGGGTCACCTATGCATGTCATTCGCTTAAAGGTGGGAGCTTTAGAATGCCATATTAAAGAGCACTTTGGGTCAACTTTGCACATGTTAAATGTGCCATCTAAACTGACTTGACATATTTCTGATGTTTTTGTTCCTCTGTGAATACATTGTCCTGCACTTGCGTCCCCTATTCAATGAGTAAATCTGTTCGATCGTTTAGATTAAATTGAGATGATGCCGACACATTTCACTGTGTTGACTTTGTCAGCGTTTGTTTACAGTTGTTTTCCTTGTTTTTTTGTTGTTGTTGTGCTGTTGTGTGTCCAGGGCATTCTGTCCATCGAGGGAAAGGTCCAGCGGGTGATGTTGCAGGGGGTTCACGAGCTTTACGAGCTGGAGGAGACCCCCGAGGCCTGGGGGCAGGATGAACCCAGAGTCAACCGTCTCGTCTTCATAGGTGAGCGTCTCCTCACCTGCCTCAGTGTCCCCTCAATTACACTGTTTTGTCTCCCCTTTACCCTGTTTTATTCTTGCTTTGTATTCAGTGAAACCATTTTCCAGGTCTTTTTGTACTTAACTGTGATGTGTCCCTTTCTCTCTCTCTCTCTCCCTCTCTCTCTCTCTCTCTCTCTCTCTCTCTCTCTCCGTCTCTGTCTCTGTATAGGGAGACATCTGGATCGAGACATCCTACGGGCTCAGTTCACTACCACTCTCCTGAATAAGGAGGATAGTAAGACATGAAACGTTGCATTCATTTCAAGTTAGATTTGTTATAAAAAAAAAAAAACAGTGAATAATTTAAGTAAGTTGATTCAGGAGATTCAGCTCTCTTAACACTAAATTGTACTGAATCTGATGACTGAATGTCAATTGTCTTAAAGCAGTATGATACTGCGGTTATATGTGTATCATGGTTTCAAGAGAATTGATGACTGGTGTGGTGGATCTCTGTGTAGATCATGGTCTTCATTTGCAGAATGCTTGACTTTGATGATGATTTCAGAGTCGGAATTTTGCAGGCTACATGGAATCTGATCTGGTTCTTTGGAATGACTGCCTTGTTTTTGCTGTGTTTTTTTTTATTATTATTATTATTATTATTGTTATTGAGGTGACAATTTTATAGTTTTGTGCTTTCTTGCATTTTGTGAATTTGTCCCCGATGTCAAAATTAAACTGAACAGGACGCGAAATCATACTGAAATGTCATCGCAATTTTTCAAGACGTACAGAAACAATTATTCACTTTACTGTGCAGTACATTTATACAAAAATTAACTTTTGTGGATGGTTCAGTAAAAACAGAGATTGATACATATTCCATAGGCTTGCGCTTATACAGTATGTTGCTCCTTGATTTCAGATCTTCAAAAAGTAAACTCAAAGAAATAGTACTTGAAGAAAGATTCATACAGTGAATAGGTTGGGAATTGTGTTGCCCTCAAAACAACCCATTTTATATTTCACTATCTGTATTTACTGACATGTCATCGCTAAATATGTCAAATATTTACTACAATTAGTTTGTTAAGGAGATTTGCACTGCAAAATAATCTGTTCAACCATTAATTTATCAAAAATGTGTCCTTCTGTTGCATAAACACTTTAGAATTCAGTTTGACTACAAATTACTCACACTTTTAACTGTTCACAAAAATAGTTTCTTATACCTTGTGTCTGAGAAAGTTGCTGTTTATTTGAAATTCAGTCACTAAAATAAAACAGCTTCGATTCACTTAAATATAAACCTTCGGTTGAGTCGTTTTTGTATGCTGTTTGGACTTTGGAGTTTGTTTGTGTTTTTAAACGATGAAAGACGGCCTTTAACAGCAGGCATGCATTTCTATACGTATGACAGGTGAGGAAGTAGGTGGAGTATTCAGAATCATTCATTTGCAATTGAGATGCGTATTAACAGTCCTAACACATATCCGCGCAACAGCGGACCTACACCGAAGAAGTACTTTGGCAATTCACGCCTTCCAATAAAACCTTGAATGCCCTGTGGCTGTAAACTGGAGATACAGCTGGGCTGTTTCCTACTTGATTCTAATGCTGATAACCACATTTACCGTCCTCTAAGCATTTCGGAGCGCCCGGCGGGATGTCCTGCCACGGCCATTTTCATGGTCACACCACCTGCGGGTATCTTGTTCTGGGAAACCAAACTGAAACCCCAGGGGTCTGGTTAAAGCAACAAATCCTAATCTGGGGTAAGGCGTGGTGGTAGAAGTTCCAGCCACATCCGCACCTCCAGCTGTTTCGATCAGCTTCCGAATTTCAACTCCGTACCACAACGTTATTAATTCGAGAGCATGGAGGCAAATACACCTTTCAAAGAAAGTATTTCTCTGTACATTTGTTATCAGGGTCAACTGTGTTAAAGCTGTATGCAGTTATGCCAATTTAGCCAATTCAAATTGGTTCTGCCGCTTGAGTCTATATGTGTAGGCCAACTCCTCCGAATATCCAAACGTGAATATATTACTTTACCACAAGCATTTAGGTCCAAATACATTGTAAGCTTTCTTTGTTATTATTTTTTTCTGTTACAGCCTATTTTCATTATGGGTAAGGAATATATGTGTGGCAAGTTTTGCTTTTAAATATGAATATCTCAGTAACCTACAATGAATTATTATTTTATATATTTTAGACGATACAAAAGCGGTGCGTCACTGTGGGTTGTTTTGTCCTACGGGTGAAATATTTCAGTTAAAACGCCTTAGATAGCCTACATACATTGATTATACAGTAAGTAACGTGAAACCAAGGTTGGGCCCGCCCATTTTACCACCTAGGTTACCTCTGATTGGTTAAATTAACATGAAAGACTTGAGGTGATGTGCGCGGCCCAGCTCCACATATAACTCAGGACTGCGATTCTTTGGCAAACCTCCAACTGCATCCACACATGACCGACTTAACTTAAGCATCGTTCACAGGGTTTACCAGCTAAACCTTAGAGTTAACGACCATGACTTTTTTCAAGAACTGTGAGGGAATTCACCAAGAGGACTGCGAAGTCGACGTGGTTGGAGAGGAGGACTCGGGACATCATTTGGATGATGCGTCGGACCAAGACGCATGCGGTGCCGACCAGGACTCCTGCGTACTGGACACATCTGGCGAGAGTGAGGGCGACCAAAGCACGGAGGCTCCCTCGCCTGGCAGACCGACGGGCGGTGCAATCAAACCTCCCTACTCCTACATCGCTCTCATCACCATGGCTGTTCTCCAGAGTCCGACGAAGAAGCTGACCCTCAGCGCAATCTGTGACTTCATCAGCAACAAGTTTCCGTATTACAAGGAAAAGTTCCCTGCTTGGCAAAACTCAATCAGGCATAATTTGTCCCTCAACGACTGTTTCATCAAGATACCCAGGGAACCTGGAAATCCGGGTAAGGGCAATTACTGGTCATTGGATCCGGCATCCCAGGACATGTTTGACAACGGCAGCTTTCTTCGTCGGAGAAAAAGATATAAAAGGAACATGCCGGAATATGTTAAGGACCGTATGATGTTCTATCCAGATCATGGGTCTCATCGTGGGAGACCTTATTTTGTGCCCAACCATTTTCCAAGACAGACATACCCCCTAGGATACGCGCCTGCACATGAGAACGTCTTATTCCCTACTCCGTATTTCCACCAGAACATCAGCAATTGCAAAGTGCCGGAACTAAACCAATTTCAAGGGAAACATTATGTCATCCCAACAGCGAAACTCCGACCTCAGTGCGAAAAACAAAAGGGTGCCTTCAGCATTGACCACATCATGGGCAGCACACCTGCGCCCTTGACAAACTGGGGGTATCAGAACTCGCCCATTTCCGTCTCTGCAGTTCCAACTGTTGCATCCCTGAGGACTTTCCACCCAACTTCCTTAATAAGAGCCTTGCCGTTGTAAATATTTCTGGCATAAATTAAATTCTGATCTGCTCTAATGTTTACAGTGTATGGACCTATGAACGTTTGCCTGAGGCAGTTCTTGATTTTTGAGCCTTACGAATAGACACTGTTGGTCTCCATTTAATCATTAAATGATTATTCATGTAATGTAAATATATAAAGTAATAATAATATATTTGCTCAACTCACATTTAATAGATAATACTTTGTGGTACTTGAAAATAAATAATAGCTTTTGACTGATTTTCCTCTTCATGGTGTCATTTGTTTTCTTCCTCTCACTGGTTGGTCATGTTATCTGACTGGTCAGTTGGTGGTAATATGATTATGTGGAAATATTCTACATGAGCTCATGCTGCTACGTAAATACTCTAATTACATCCTGTAGTTATTAGCTTATTTATGACTGTGCTATGTTGGAATTTGTTTTCATTTGTATCAAATACTTGAATTAAAACATTTTGACAACAACATGCGGCTTAATTGAAAATGATAACCACGACTGTGAACGGTGTCCATCTTCTATTACGCATTGATCATTCAGCTTTCCACGCAAATTAACACCACATGTTGTGTTGTAAGTCGAAGGGAAAACGATTAAAACTTTGAATACAATACATGACAAGTCAAATATTCAACAGTCGCTGACTTATTCGAGGCCAAAAAAGAATCAATGTGTCTCGCGTCACTGTCACTGAATCGGACACTTGTATTAATTGCGTGCCCAGCGACAGCTAGCCGGTGACAGCCCTCCTGTGGTCCACAAGTGCTCATGGACAGAGGGAGCGTCCGGTTACATAGCTTTGGTCCCTACCCTATTCTTCCCACACATCATGGGTTATTTTTGGCAGGAGACGCAGCTGATTATAGGAGTTTTTGGCCCTCCCTAATTTTTCTTTGGCAAGCTGCTGTCCTTCTAAAGGCTTAGTCGTAGGAGAGGGAGTTGTCCAGCACAGTATTTGATCACTGACTTTTTTTCGTAAACTCACATCTAATGCGCATAGCCTATAGGTAAATGTTACAGTGCTTTAGATGAGTATTACTGTAGGCACCCGTTGATGTACCAGCTTCATCAACTCACTGTAAATCGTCATCGAAGAGGACGCACCCATTCTCAACGGTTGCTCTCCCAAGTGTGTATCAGACGCGCTTCTCCCAGAAGTTTCAGGCTCAAGCCCAGTTTGTGTTTGTTTAGTTGAACAGCGGACGAAGTCTACCGTGAATTTCTCCCCGCTATAATAGCCGAAGCCTCCGCTGCCGGTGGTTGAAGAAGATAATGGAGACTACCCCTATCCCCGTCGTTACCGTCCAGACAACACCTTTTGATGACCAAAGACCAGGGACTAACGGGCTCAGGAAAAAGACAACAGTGTTTGAGAGCAAGAAAAATTACTTGCAAAACTATGTTCAAAGTGTCTTGTCATCCATCGACCTGCGGGACCGCCAGGGATGTACAATGGTTGTGGGCAGTGACGGGAGATATTTCAGCCGGACGGCCATCGAAGTTATCGTACAGATGGCCGCAGCAAATGGGGTAGGTGTATGCGTGATTAAATTATTGTCACGTCGTGTTCTCTTTATTTTATCACAACTTCCACATTTACCACTCTCTCGTTATCATTCGCCATCCATCACCTGCCGGTCTGTAAAAGTTGATACAACTACAATTGTACAACCAGCCATGTCCTCTTGCTCATATTTATTCTCAGTTTGTCATAGCACTAGTCATAACAGTGTAAACGTGGTTGTTAGTGTCCAATTCACACCAGGCTGTTTGTTTGAGCAAATCAGGGTTATTATGCGGTCACATCAGGGGAAATATGGGCAAGTAAACAGTGTTGAAGTCCAGAGTTATGTTATCTGCCATGCCATCCTGCTATCCTTCCTCCTCCAACTTCCTGCAGGATCCGCACTTTCCCCCCATTAACCTTCCATGTTCAGGATGGAGACTCGGGGACACAGGGGATGCCCACTGTGCCTGGAGTCCTAGCGCGCCGTGGGGGGAGTTAAACAATCTGCTTCCATATGCTGCGTTCCTGACGGGATAGACGAGGGAAACACCACGGCATAGTTCAGTTGATCCATACACACGCTCCATTTCTAAATATTGCCCCTGTCTTCTTATGTTTTGGCATTTGTGGACGCTTATCTAAACTATGCTGGCTATATCAGCTATCCTCCAGACCGACAGAGACATGACACGACGACTGGCATGGCACGATGTGGCACATTAACGTGCCTGTTGCCCCGGTGATGTATAAACACCTAGTTCATGAATCCGGGGGAGCGGAGCGCATGTTGGCATGTAGCACCGGAGAAATCTCTCTCTCCCCCTCCCAGCGCGCATCCCAGACAGCACCTTATATGGATGACCAGTACTAAGCTTTGATGGAATACGCTCGTGCCGAGGGAGCAGCAGAGCTCGGACGACTCCGGCATAAGTGGAGGATAGCTGGTGGTGACCGTTGGCTTGTTAACTCTCTCTCTGTCTCTTGTTCTCGGTCTTTTGTGAGTGCTCAGGAACCTTGAAGTGTAATGGAGCACTGGGTCAGCGTAACAAACGTCGGAGCCAAAAGAGTCATGTAACAATCTAATAATAGAGAAAAGCTGAACTCATTTGACTTGCACACTTTATGACTGAAAACGCGACGTCCTGATCATTCAGCAAAAGAGGAAAGTGATGTCAACTGCATAAAATTCATGAATGGTGTAATCTCTGCCCAAAGTTATTACAAATACTCCCCAGACCAATATACAGTACCTCATTCCTTCAAGGCCCTGCCTACCCTAGCTTTACTAGCTCGATACTGTAAAGTAGAAGAACTAGTGTGCTCTGCCAGATGTTTTCATATTATCAAGTAATCCTGTAGTATTTTAATGAACTTAATAATCACCTGAATGTTACAAGACATTGAACTCCCCTGTATAAGATAAATTAGGGAGGAACAACTGAGGTGTGTCACTTGTCAAACAAATGCCAAAACAAACCTCTCCTATCCCACTGGTTCAGTATTAAACACAAGCAGAGTTATAAGAACTAAGCTAGAAGGTCTTTACCTTTGGAGATGCTTGGACTAATGAGATGACTAAACTCACCAAATCTGAAATCCACACAAATGTACTAACGATTTTACTATTGCATTTGTATGGCTTCAATAATACTGCAGTAGGCTACACGCCTAAAGTTGTACAACAGTGAGTTCAACAGTGATTGAAACCAGGCCTGTTTTCCAACGTGTTAGATTTACAATTACAAGGCTGACTGGCTTGTTTCACTGTCTATGCCAAGTACCCCCAAAGGTCAAAGGTTATATTTACTGCATGATACAGTGCTATGCTTGTTATCATAACCTCTGCCTTCTAAGATTAGTTCCGTTTTATTTAGCCTGCCACAAGCCTTGACCATACCGTATACACCATTCACTTACAGTAGTTCATATAAAACTTGTTTACAGAAAATGCCTAGTAGTTAGAAACTGTGGAACTCTATGATCAGCAGTGGATACACGTTTCCTATGATTCCTCAGGTTGAAAAAATAATGAAACGGTACAATTTACACATTTTGTGTAGAAATAGTTTTAGGATTTGTAAGAAACAGACAGGTAAACAGCATGTTTTTGAATGGTCCTCCAGATCGGGAGGCTGGTTATCGGGCACAATGGAATCCTGTCCACCCCGGCCGTATCCTGCATCATCAGGAAGATAAAGGCCATCGGAGGGATCATCCTCACCGCCAGCCGCAATCCCGGAGGCCCCGCTGGAGACTTTGGGATCAAATTCAACGTTGCCAATGGAGGTGAGATCCACTGCAGTGATTATAGAGTTTGTAGCCCAACAGAGAGATTGTTTTACATACAGTAAGATGTTGTAAGATATTGCCTTTGAGCCATCTTTTCCTGTCCTCCTGTTTTGACAGCTTTGAGCTTTCAACTGTCATCCTTTCAGCTTTCTTCTAAAAGACTCTTTGGAATCATGCCCTTGTCCTTGAGGAAATGTTATACACATCCAGTTATATTATATTTGGTGAAATGTTGTATAGCAATAACAATCATAATCTATATATTTTTGGAAGTGATTACAATGGCAGTTTTATGCCAGTTGCCTTGATATGTTATCGTGCTTGCTTGTGTTTTCTCCTCAGGTCCAGCTCCAGATACAGTTATTGATAAGATCCATCAGGTCAGTCGCACTCTAGAGGAGTACGCCATTTGTCCAGATATGCGCATTGACCTGTCCAGACTGGGTCGCCAGGACTTTGACCTGGAGAACAAGTTCAAACCCTTCCGAGGTATTGTCAGAACAAACAGTAATCCACCGTCATCTGCAAATGCAACACATTGTCAGTTCTTATTGAATATGTCAGAAGTTTTGTTGCTGTTTTGTTCCCAGTTGAGATTGTGGATTCCGTGGACGTGTACCTCAACTTGCTGCGGGGGATTTTTGACTTCAGCGCCATCAAAGGCCTTCTGACCGGACCGGACCAACTGAAGATCAAGGTGGATGCCATGAATGGAGGTACCAAAACATCAAGTCATCATTACCAGTGACATCATCCAATATTGAGAACGCATGTCATTATCTTTGATGATACAAAAGCGCATAAGCATAAATAAAAAGCATCTTTAAAAGTCTTTAAAGTTTTTTTTAAAGACTTTATGGAACTTTTCAGTCAGTGGGTGTGTAGTAGGGCAGAAGATGCAGTCTTGCTGGATAACCACTAGTAAAAATAACTTCCACTGAGCACATCTGTAGAGCAGCAGATTTGTGCGCATTTCTTGTCCCTTATCTTGTGCTGGTGCTTCTCAGTGATGGGCCCGTACGTCAGGAAGATCCTGTGCGATGAGCTGGGTGCCCCAGCCAACTCTGCGGTCAACTGTGTCCCTCTGGAGGACTTCGGGGGCCAGTACCCCGACCCCAACCTGACCTACGCCACCGCGCTGGCCGACGCCATGAAGGGAGGAGAGTTCGGCTTCGGAGCTGCCTTCGACGCGGACGGGGTGAGGGAACGCACCGCTCTGCTATTACGCCATTTTGAACTCTACAGTCAGCAAGCAGGCATGCATTTAGAGAGTCTGCCCCTGAATCCCTGAGCAGTAGTGATAGTTAGTTAGTGGTAGAGTTAGTTAGTATTCTCCAAATTGAACATAATGGTAGCTAAATGGAAGGGCACATAGTATAAAGTCAGTGAGATTTGTCACATCATCAGTGATCAGATGAGTCATTCATTGATTATGTTCATGAAATAGTTTACAGCCTCAAACTTATGTCAGATTGTTTTATGAGTTGTTTAGAAGACCAGATGTTGTGCCCCTAATACTACTGGTAATATGTACTGTGAGGTTCACTGTGGTAGTCTGGCAAAGCCAGGCTCACATTCTGTGGGAGGGATGAGTTTGGGCCGGCCTCCAGGCTAAGATTGTGGTGCAGAACTGGCTGATTGTTTGTTAGAAAAAGTCAACGATCCGTTTTCAAGCACAACTCCACAAAAGGTAATGAAACACAGTATTGGGTGTTTCAGTATCAAATAATCTCCTCGATTTGTTCAAAACGCTCTCACGTCTCACTTGGATCCACGGGTGGGATTATAACCTGCACATCTATCCTGATACACACTGATCGCCAACCATTTCTCATCCCCGCACGTGTTTTCTTAATCAGGGCCGGGATTAGGCTGCTTGTTGATACGACACTCAAATTTTCTGGCGGAGGGTAATCAGCAGCCCTCAATTCTCTCTAGGTCATGGCCACTGGTGCCAATGCAAGCAACAGTCAGGCAGCCAAAGGCCTGAGATATTGTTCATTGGGGCCCTCTGTCCCAGAAGAATAGGAGCAACTATGTCAAATGCTGCTGATATACTGACAAAACATACACAGATGAAAACCGTTTTAACTACTACAATCAATCTGCTATTGGCCTTAGCTGGCTGACAGCCATGTTCGTATGTGAAGTTTCACTAACATACATTCACATAGATGTTTTTTATGACGCTCAGTGCTCGAAATACAAAGACGTAGCATGGTTTCTTCTGGTCATTCTGATGTTGTTTACCCAGACACTGAGTAAACAAATGAGATAATGGATTGTATTACAGTACATACTGTATGCGTATTGCTCCTCAGTGTGCCTGTATGGAGACCAATCAAATCATGCTCATAAGAGTAACAAACACTAAGCCTAAGCGAATCGCTGAATCTCAGTATGCCCATTAATACTATCTTTTGTAAACTTGTATGGGGTGAGTGACAATGTTCACCCATAATTAGCTTTGTATCACTGGTCTATTCAGTAATGCAGATACTTGCTCTTTATCTCTCTCTCTCTTCTTTATCATGAGACTTCCTGACTTTAGCTGAGGGCGTTTTGTAGTGGCGCCTGACTGTCTGCCCCCCCCCCCCCCCCCCCCCGACAGGACCGCTGTATGATTCTGGGTCAGAACGGTTTCTTCGTGAACCCGTCGGACTCTCTGGCCGTGGTGGCCGCCAACGTCTCCTGCATCCCCTACTTCCGCCAGTCGGGCATCCGGGGCTTTGCCCGCAGCATGCCCACCAGCACCGCCATCGACAGGTAGGAGAGTCCGGCACGCCTTAGACACGTGACCTACACACCACGCCCCGCATGGTCTGAGTTGATGTTTGAGTGTGTGTGTGTGTGTGTGTGTCTGTGTGTGTGTGTGTCTATGCGTGTGTATGATTTGTTAAATTAAGCTTCTTTGTCTGTGCATCATTTTATGTGTGTTTCTCTTTGTGCGTATGTGCATGTGTGTGTGTGTGTGTGTGTGTGTGTGTGTGTGTGTGTGTGTGTGTGTGTGTGTGTGTGTGTGTGTGTGTGTGTGTTCATGTGTGCAGTGTAGGTTTGTTTTTGTATTAAACTATGATTCCCTTCCATACTATATCATTCCAAAACACACTAGCTTCTCTCTGTAATTGCATAGGTTATTGCAGCTTGGATCTGAACACATCCATCATGCACCAAATTAAGTTGTTTTCGTCGTAAGCGACTGGACAGTATTCTAGCTGACGTCTGCCAAAAAGTTCTGTCATCTAGTTCGCAGCATTCAGTAGCAAAGCTCGAGAACAGGGACGGGGACGAGGGAACAGGATATGACCTCACAGGACATATCTATAGTCTGGAGGGATGTTGTGCAAGAAGGATAAATGCTGATGTACCTGGACAGACCGAGATGGGGATGGAGATCCCATTTAGGCCAGAGAGTGGACCACCCACTTGGCTAGCCTCAGGGCATGTTCTGGGGAATGGAGGGGAGCAGAACTCAATGGCTAATGTTTTCTGGAGCAGCTCTAAGGAATTATATTAGCAGACATCTGTGCAGGAGAAATGGAGTCGTCTGCCAGTTCTTGCTCCGGGGGGTCAAGGATTTTGATTCTTTATACAGGGTTCCCATGCACGGGAGAAATTTATAGCTGTAGTTATGGGAAACACATGGACTATGATTAAAGATCAGATTAAAACATCCATCATCGAGATGGCGTAAATGGAGACGTCGCTTTTTCTACACCACTACACCCAAGAAATGAGAGAGAGAGATAGAGACATGCACACACACTGTGTCTGAATAAATGTCATATCACTTTTGTCTCTGTGACTGCACATGCCAGATGTTTATGCTGACAGAGTTAGTGCAGTCAAAATGTTTTCGTTTTTTAATCACATTTGAAATATACAGGGGTCGAAGATGAGGTAAAAGTATTTTTTTGTTTTGTTTTGTTTTGTTTTCATGGAAATAACTTGACTGGTTTTGTCCTGATTTGACTCACTTGTCTTGTCTAAGTGTCGGTTGAATGTTTGCCTGGATAGTTGGGGTGTTTGGAATTCCCATTTGGATGCAGATGGTATTTTAAGCAGTATTTTACCGCCCCCACACCTGACTACCTCAATCATGTTAAAAAGGACCAGAAATGAATATCAAATTATCTTGGCAAGCCGATGTTTACCGATTTGCCGATGTCCAAACCACCAATACACCATGTCTGTTCTCTTAAACGGAATCATTGGTGTTTACATTCCCATACATTTTGCACAAGAGCTACATGCAATGTGTGACTGTCTGTTACCATGGGGATGTTCCCCTTCTAAATATGGCAAAAGGAAAGGGACTAACCATGCACAGAGCTCCCTGCTGCGTGAACTCAGCTAGTTTTAAAGATCTGTCCGAGGGGGCCCATTTCAGCATAGTTTTCATAATGGCTCAAAGGTCATTGCAAACAGCAGCTTGGACTACGTGACCAGCGGAGGGGACAGAATAATAGCCAAACACAGCGATTGTTTAAAGTTAAATCTGTCCTTCAGGGCCAGTTTTAGTTCTTGACATGCTTGGTGAACCACCCCCAACACAGCGTGGATTATCAATGTTTAACCCCAAGTGCTAACCCACAGGGGCCCAGTGCACCCTCACAGACAGAGGGGCCGGGCGTTTTGTTACCGGACAGGCCCTCGGTCACTATGAATAACAGTGTGAGCTCAGACACAGCCTTGACGAGGGAGGCCTTCAAACCAGCTAAATATATCTGTAAAGTTATGTCACATCAGTTCCAGTTTGCATAACCTTTTCATGTTTCAATGAGCGGAGGAGGAATGTCGCACGGCTGCGCTTCGGTTTTGTGATGTCGGAGTCACCGATTGGCCGGCGTGATCCGGAGCCCGGGAGGCGCCGGGTTGCGTTTGGTTTTGTGTTTCTGGTTTGTTTTAACACACACCGTGACTCATGTTTTGAGCTCCGTATCAGAGACACTAACTCAGGAAGACGCTGCCGATGATTCCAAGTCTAAGCTGGCTTTTGAAAACGTAAAACATCAGATCACAGGGTATTTATAATTCACTCACATCACACTCCTGCCATCATCATGTATGCATCAAATAAGTATGAGTCAGCTACTGTCAACTTCTATGTTTTGCCACATCCCCCCCCCCCCCCTCACACACACACACCGCCACCACCACCGCCTCCCCAACACACACACACACACACACACACACTGCCACATAACAGTAGGAATCCATAGGAATCCATCAAATGTGAAGCTCCCAGACTATTCGTCATTCCTGTCTGTCTGTCTGTATTCCTAAACCTTAGCACTGACCATAGTTAGACTGAGATTTGCCTTGGGAAAGTATGAAGTACAAAATAC